>NW_020272930.1:395843-433044 GCF_003268045.1 Sipha flava
CGAAAAATACACTTACAACGACTGTTTGTTCCGTTCCTGGCATTTTTGATCACTATAAGCGGCTGATTCTTATAATCAGCGAACACTATAAGCGGCGACCACTGTAGGTACACAAGTTTTTTAACGATTAATGGGTCAATTTAATAAAAGCATATAAATGGTTTTATGTCTTTTTTATCATTTAGTATTATTATTACGATATATATTATTAAGTTATAGCAGTGATTCTCAATCTTTTTAGGACCGTGACCCAATTTTTTTTCCAAAAATCTTTCACGACCCCATAGTTTTACATTTACAGAATCAATAAAAATAATTTCAAAAAACAAATTTATTCTATTTTATTTCTTATTTACTACTTTATAATAATAATAATATAATATTTGCTTGTTTCTTACAATCTATATAATTAAAAAAAACTTCTCGTGGCCCCCCAAAAATTGACTCGCGACCCCCTAGGGGGTCGCGACTCACAGTTTGAGAAACACTGAGTTATAGTATTGTTACACTCTTCCAACCCTACTACATTCCGAAATTGTAGCTTGATACTCAAATATTTATATAAAATACATATTGGATATTATTTGTTGATGATATATAAATATAAAAACATATGATGGTAATTTATATTAATCAGTCTTAAATTCTAATAAGAAATTTAGGCAATGTAAAGTTATAACCTATAATATAATTGTTTTGTTACCTACGTATTGAGGTGGTAGTATCACGTGGATTATTCCGTAGTAGTATCACATGACATGGTGCTCGTTATCAGTTATTGAGATTCACGACATTCAAGTAGTGCACTGTAGTGTATTTACTGTTATTTATTGTAATTAACGTATGGCGTGTCGTGTCGAAGATGTACATGTAGTTTGTAGACGGTTTATTAATTAATTATTTCGTATCTATTATTAATATTTAAATAATATAGACTATATTAATTAAAATAATAAATCAGAATATTTTAGTGATTGAAATTTGTATTCGTATTACAATTTATCATGGTACCTAGTTTTGACTAGTTTCACCGTAGAATTTTTTTATTTTCTTGTCTAATTTTTTTTTTGTTATTTTCTAGACTGAAAACCGTAAAGGTACCTTTAAGGTAGAATACCTTCGGCAGATTGAAAAAGATATCCAACGACAATGGTATGAACAAAAAATATATGAAATTGATGCACCTCCATCCAAAAATAGAAGGAATGCTGATGAAAAATATTTTATTACATTTCCTTTCCCTTATATGAACGGTAGACTACACTTGGGCCATACTTTTTCTTTATCAAAATGCGAGGTAAAATAATTTAAAGCCATAATAATATAATCATAAAAACATAAATTATCATGATTGAAATCTTATTTCTAGTTTGCTGTAAGATATCACCGTTTGAAAGGTAAAAAAGTTTTGTTTCCATTTGGTTTTCATTGTACAGGCATGCCTATCAAAGCATGTGCAGACAAATTGAAATGGGAGGTCCAAACATATGGTTGTCCACCAGAGTTTCCAGATATGGATGATGAAGAAATTGAGGTTGAAGTAAATACTGAAATTATTCAGGATAAGAGTAAAGGAAAAAAGGTAATTTTTACCATTAATTAAGAGTGTACATCATTACCTTTGTACTAATACATATATATTTCTAGAGTAAAGCTATAGCAAAAAGTGGTAAAGCAAAGTATCAATGGGAAATTATGAAAAGTTTGGGTTTTGAAGATGATGAGCAAATACGTAGTTTTGAGGATCCATTAACATGGTTAAATTATTTCCCACCATTAGCTGTTAAAGATCTTAAAAGTATTGGTATTCATGTAAGTATTGTATATAATAATTAATTATTTTGATTGTAATTTCATATTTATATTAATTTTTTTTAAGGTTGATTGGCGTAGAACATTTATTACTACAAACGAAAATCCATTTTTTGATAGTTTCGTTCGTTGGCAGTTTTTACGTCTTCGTGATAATAACAAAATAAAGTATGGAAAACGTTATACTGTCTTCTCTCCCAAAGATAATCAACCTTGCATGGACCATGATAGAGCTAAAGGAGAAGGTGTTGGTCCTCAAGAGTATACTTTAATTAAAATGAAAGTAATTAAACCCTATCCAGAAAAACTCAACTTTAATAAAAAGTATATTAATTACCTTTTTATTTTTGATAAAAACACAGTAACTTATATTTTTGTAACTGCATAGAACTATGAAAAATAAATCAATATTCTTAATTGCTGCTACTTTACGGCCAGAAACAATGTATGGCCAAACTAATTGTTGGGTTCACCCTGATTTAGAATATGTGGCTTTTAAATTAAATGATGGAAGCATTTGTATATCTACTGAGAGAGCTGCCAAGAATATGTCATATCAAGGGTTTACTAACAAAAATGGAGAATATGAAATCATAGCTAAACTGAAAGGACAAGTAATTTTCAATTGTTTAATAATGTATTTTAATAATATCGCTTAAATATTATTTTAGAATATTTTAGGTGCCAAATTAAGAGCACCGCTAAGTTTCAATGAAGTTATTTATACCTTACCTATGTTATCAATTAAATCTGATAAAGGTACAGGAGTTGTGACTAGTGTTCCTTCAGATTCGCCTGATGATTATGCTGCTTTTATTGATCTTAAAAAAAAACCGGCATTTAGAGAAAAGTATAATATAACTGACGAAATGATTCTTCCATATGAACCTGTAAGTAAAATATACTAATATTTTAAATTAAGTACTTAGAATTATTTAATTTAACTTACAATTTATTTTCAATCTTTGTTACATTATTTCTGACATAATGTACATACAAATTATTAATAATGCACCAGATTATTGTTTTTTGAAATTTAGATACCAATTATTGAAATACCTGGCTTTGGAAATTTATGTGCTGTAGCAGTATATAATGAATTAAAAATACAGAGTCAAAATGATAAAGATAAATTACAAATAGCTAAAGAAAGAATTTATTTAAAAGCCTTCTATGAGGGGGTAAATTAATAGTTAATATATTTTTAATAATTTAATTAACTTAGACACTAATATTAAATTTCAGGTGGTCATTGTTGGTGAATTTAAAGGCCAAAAAGTTCAAGATGTAAAAAAATGTTTACAAAAAAAACTTGTGGAATCTAATGAAGCTTTTCTTTACTATGAACCTGAAAAAACCATAATGTCTAGGTAATTTAACTTAATTTAGTTTTATTTAACTAGATATTTATTATATATAATTGATTTATAGGTCTGGTGATGAATGTGTTATTGCTTTATGTGACCAGTGGTATTTGGATTATGGCGAATCAGAATGGAAAGCAGCAGCAGAATTAGCTTTAAAGAATTTGAATACGTACCATGATGAGGTTAGGAAAAACTTCACAGCATGTTTGAACTGGTTACATGAGTATGCCTGTTCTAGGACTTATGGTCTAGGTAATGTTAATTTGTTTATCCTTTAATATGGTTCTAGGTTAAATTTTATTTAAGTTTTATTATTTATAAAAATATAGGAACAAAATTACCATGGGATGAATATTGGTTAATTGAATCTTTATCTGATTCTACAATATATATGGCATATTACACTGTTGCTCATATCTTACAAGAAGGGACTTTTAAAGGAGAAAATGGAAACCGTTTCAATATTAAGTAAGTCAGTGTAATCACTATTTAATATAATTAATACATACAATATTGATAAGTAAAATAAAAAATGTCTTATTTAAAAATTCTCGATAAATTATGGTTTTAATGATAATCCTTTATCTTGTAAATATATTTACAACACATTTATTATTATTTAAATGATTAAATGCAACACAAATCAAGTACTTAATATTTCTAATGAAAAAAAACATTTCATGTTTGTAGACCAGAGGAAATGACTCCAGAAGTTTGGGATTATATATTTTTAAGTAATAAAAGTTACCCAAACCAATGTAAAATCAAAAAGAAATATTTAGATATTATGAAAAATGAATTTGAATATTGGTATCCAGTAGATTTACGGTGTTCTGGCAAAGATTTAATTCAGAACCACTTAACATTTTTTATTTATAACCATTGTGCTATATGGGCAAAACAGCCAGATCTTTGGCCAAGGAGTATAAGGGCTAATGGACATTTGCTATTGAATTCAGCGAAAGTAATAAACATTTTTTGAATTTAATATATGCATGTACATTTATTTTAAAGTTTACTACTTTTTATGTTTTTGTTCATGTTAGATGTCTAAATCAGATGGAAATTTTATGATATTAGAAGAAGCAATAAATAAATTTAGTGCGGATGGCATGAGATTCTGTCTAGCTGACGCTGGGGATACTGTTGAAGATGCAAATTTTGTAGAAAGCATGGCTGATGCAGGTATCTTATACTATATCAAAGTATAAAATTGTTATTTAAAATTTTGAAATTTAATTTGTTTCCTCATAGGGATTTTACGACTGTATACTTTTATTGAATGGGTTAAAGAAGTATTAGCTTCAGAGGAAACTTATAGAACAGGATATACTACTGATTCATTTACTGACATTGTATTTATGAAGTAATTAAGTTGAGGATTTATTTATAAATTTTATAAACTTAAAATAAATATATTTTCAGCGAAATAAATCTTAAAATTCAACAAACTGGAGAATTTTATGAAAAACTTTTATTCAAAGAAGCGTTGAGAACCGGTTTCTTTGAATTGCAAGCCGCTCGTGATAAGTATCGTGAACTTTGTGGTAATCCTGAACTTGGAGGTGAATGTATGCACAAAGACCTGGTGTTGCATTTTATTAAAATCCAGACTATTTTAATATCACCAATTTGTCCTCATGTGGCTGAACATGTTTACCAATTATTAGGAAATGTAATATTATAAAAAATTAATTCATTTTTAGCGTTATCATTTTTATACATATTCTTATTATATAGAAGGACAGCGTTGTTAAAGCAAGTTGGCCTCAAGCCAACGAAGTTGATTATAAGTTAATTCAAAGTGGTGAATATTTAATGGAAGCAGCTCATTCGTTTAGACTTCAACAGAAGAATATATTGAGTATAGGAACAAAGAAAAATCAATCTAAAAATAAAGAGGTAGAAAAACCGATAAAAGCTGCAGCATGGGTTGCAAAAACTTTTCCACCATGGCAATCAACAATATTGGAAACAATGAAGCAGTTGTATACTGTATGTATCTAATTATTATATACTTAATATGTTATATTTTAATTTTTGCTGCTAAAAATGTATAAACATTGCTCTAATTATATATATTTATAATTTGTTTTTAATGAATTCTACAATGTTTTATTATAGTATTGAATTTTTTATAACTAGGAAAATAATAATCTTTTACCGGACAATAAAACTATTTCGTCCGCTTTGGGAAAAAAAGAATTTTTAAAAAAATATATGAAACGAGCAATGCCTTTTGCACAAATGATAAAAGAGAAACTGCTCAAGGTTGGTGATTCTGCTTTTAACATCAAATTAGATTTTGATGAAAAACATGTGCTTGAATTGAACAAATCTTACTTGGAGAATACTTTAAATGTTGGTATATTTATTTAACAATTATAATATTTTTATTTTTTTAACCATGCATATTTATATTTTTTTAGTTGGAACATTTGGAAATTAAATATTCTGATGATAGTGAAGCTCCTGAAAATATTCGTAATGAATGTTGTCCAGGCCAACCATACATTACATTTCTGCCACCTGATGAATCATTAACTTTGATTATTATGAATACTCAACCGCAAAAACCATACTTCCAAAAAGAACTTCCTGTGTATAATGGTGATACTGTAGAAAAATTAATAAAAAGAATTAAGAAATCTGATCTTAAACTTAGTAAGTACTACATTTAGAAAATATCTTGTGTTGTTGGATAAATAATTTAATTTTGGTAATTTATTTTTTATTAGGTGGTTCCAAAATTAATTTATGGAGATTCAAAGATTCTGTTATGGGACCAAGATTGATATCCAATTATTTACTACCAACAGAGAATAGTATCTTGATGAAAATTGATACAATATTTTCTATTGACCTCGACAAAAAACTTATTGAATACAATGATGGTCAACAAAAAAACCAACCGCTTGGGAGTAAAATCATTTATACTGTTGAGTAAATACATGTTCACTAAATTATTTGTACTTACGTTGATGTATGTATACTAATATTATTGAACATTGATGTATAATGTATTCATATTTTATATTGTCTATTGTTTTTTTTTATCAAACCAGTCGACAATTTAAATATAGATAGAACTTAATAAGGATTTTACATTTTGTAAAATTAACTAAAATTTTTAAAATGAATGATATTTATTTCTAATTAATTTGATCATTAAGGATTTTAAACATTATCATTTAGATAATGTGATATCATTTTTTTGTTAAAAGAAACTCTTGCTTATATAAAAAATTAAATACTTACTCCTTTTTAAGAAAATGGATGATGTAATTATCAGTATTCTTCCTTTTTTTTTTTTTTTTTGATATTGTAATCCTTTTAGAAGTAATAAAATATTGTTAAATTTCTTTTAAGTTAATACATAACTTTTCCGCTTTGTAACTGTTTATTTATCATTTCATATTAAATAATGAATTTACTGTTTACTATCTTCAAATAGATGCTTTTTTTTTAACATCAGTTAGTGTTTATTTGTTTGCACATGAAAAAATTCAGAATTTTTAAATTTACTACAGAATAAACCAAAGTTGACTTCATTATATATATATATATATATATATATATATATATATATATATATATTTTTATAAAAATAAAACTGGAAAAGTTTAATAGGTAGATAGACAAAATGTGAATCATTTAGTTTTGTTTTGACAATTAAAATTAATTACCATTGAAGGAAATTTTTGAGATACAAATAGAATTTAAAAATAAAATTTTATATTTTAACAAAGTATACAGCTTTTCACTAAGCATATGTATTTATTATTATTATTGGATAATAAGTGTGTAGACATTATTCATATGTCTATGTTGGTAACTTGAAAAATAATAAAAATTTAATGGGTTTTTTTTCATTGGTATTTAAGAGCTTTCCAAAAAATAAAATATAAACTATATAACTAATATTTTAATATAATATGTTCTGTCTAATATTAAATTAAAAATTAAAAATTAACTGATATCTAATGAACGAATATGTTGAGGTTTATATTTATGAACCATCTCATGGTCATAATGTACATAAAAAGTACATTATTTTTCTAGGTTCTTTTAATATTTAAAACAAACATTTTTGTTTGGGTTCAATAATTGAAGAAATGGTACATGTATTTCAATTTATTTAAATTATTGCTCGCTTTGGAAATACCCTTGAGTCTGTTGCTTATGTATATAAGTGTTTATATACAAATCATAATACAACACATAGACATAAATAATTATAATAATAATAGTAATAATAATAATAATAAAAACGATAAAAAGAAGTTATGAAAAATAAATAGTTACAATGTACAAAATTATCACATTTCATTTCAATTCAACGATAAGATGACCTCATATATATGTATATATTTTTTTTCATATCAGTAATTTGGCCAACTTACAGTTATTTCACTATAAAAAAAGAATAATAATAATAATTATAATACAAATAAATAAAATAACTTTACCAACAAATAAGTAATTTTGTATAAATATTGTTTAAAGACAGTAGTTGATTATTGTAAACAAGCTTGGACTTTTTCTATCCATTCTTGTGCAGTAGTCATATCACTAGCTGAGAAATTATAAGTTCTTCTGTTGGTGCGCAACTAATTAAATAATAAAGAAACAATAAATGTTATTGTTAACTTGATATGAAACAAAATAATTAATTATTTACATCAAAGAATGATTTATCATCAGTTTTTTTTGGTGCACCTGGCGTTGGATTTGCTTGAGACACAGACATTACTTCAGCAAGGTCTAAATCAACATATTGAGTAAATATAATTTAGATAAAATATAGATCATATATTTTTAGGATTATAATATGGTAATAAGTTATTGGTAAGAATTATAATTTATATTTCTAGTATAATATGTAAATATAATTAACATATATTATAAATAAAACAAAACGAGCATATTATCTAAAATAATAACATTAATTACATACTTTATATGTTATTTACCTATATATCCTTTGCAATGAGAATCATCCATAGAATCATAGTATCTTAATTGATGTTTTATTGAATCCAAAACAAACCATCGCTGTTTCCATGCTTTCAAGAGAGCACCACGTTTGTATAAATAACCTTCATGAGTCCTGTTTTCAGCTACATTAGATGAAAACTGCTCATAGTACTGCTGATGGATTCCATTCATATCTACAAAATGCCATTATAAACAATTTTTTTACATCAAAACCCATAATCAATAATTAAAACCAATAAAATCTATTATTTTCATATATTAAATTATATTTAATAATACTTCTATTATTTTAAGAGTACTGCATAGAACAATTTTATTTTATAAATTTGTTTACAAATATATTCAATTGAACTATCTTTTTTCCAACTCACTTGAATTTACTGAAGTTGTTTCACCACATGTTCTATTGGCATTTTGATTTGTTAACGTTCTGTCACTTACAGCCTTGTACTTAGTACAGCTTTTAGGTACATTTTCTGAGCATTTTTCATGACAGCTATAACCACAATCACAACATCGCATACCGGTCTGAAATTTTTTAAAAACAAGTAAATTTACTATTCATACTTTCATAAAAAAAAAAAAAAAAATTTAAATAATTAAGTTCATTTTCTAATACTGAAAAATTTCAGCAAAGAAATTAAAACTACATAGTAAATTATTAATTATTAATAATTGTGCTAACCATCAAATGATTTCTTGACAAAATAATAGAATAACCTTAATAATTATATATTACATAAAGAAATATAATCGAATCTATAATTTCAAATGTAAGACACAATAATAATTTAAACACTATTAGATTTGTAAGTATATATGTAAGTAACTTACAATTAAATAATAATTATTGTATAGTAAGCCATATCCATTAGAAAAACAATACATTAATGAATCACAATCTCAGAATAAATATAAAAAGAATGTTTTTTCAATTTATATTTCATTATTTAACATAAATAATATAACATGACGCACAAAACTGAAGGATTAAAAATAAACTTTACCTTTACTGGACCCCAAAGAAGACTAGAACAAAAGTCACAATAGGTAGGCGTGGTAAAGTTATATTTTTCAAAGCGGTGTGGATGTGAATGAGGTGGATTTGTGTCTGCATTTGAGGATGTTGTATTGCTTGCTTTACCACGCATAAGAATTTCTAGTGTAGACCGTTTGTGTAATAATCGCCCATGATGTCTAACCAATTGAGTACTAAAAGAAGCGTGCCTCTAAAAAAATTATTTATTTTAATTTAATTTAATAATTTTCTAACAATAACATACTACCTTTAAAGAATCAGCTGTATCAGGAATTTCTAATTTATCCCAGAGCACTTTCCATTTTTGTGGCAAAAGTCCTAGTTCAGTTTCAAGCTTATGAATTTCATCTAATAAATACTTGAATGCATCTGGCATATAACGTTCCACAATATTATATCTAATAAAAATTAATTAATTGATAAAAACAATTAAATGGGGGAGATAAATTATAATTAATACCCAGTTGTAATAACTTTTCGTAAGGTTTTGTTAGAAATACCATCTGCTGCTTCAGCCTCCTCTTCTTGTTGCATATCCATCTGAATAATCTCCAAATCATAACTTGGTCCGTGCGCTAATTCTTCATTTAAATAATACTGCCACACATTTAAATTTGGCAACGATGACTGTGGTCTTAACACCTAAATTGGAAAATTTTATAACAATAATAAAATGTTTTTGGTCTGAAAATGACATAGCCACTTATATATACTGTACCGGTTGTTCAACATTAGGCATGAACATGAAATTGTAAAATATTGATGTACGAGCATTATATTTTTCAATGTAGTCAAACACTGACTGTCCTAAATTTGGTACATAATGAGATGAAATATTGTTACCAGCTATACGACCTCCTGTAATAAATAACATACATATGATATTATAAAAATAATAATTCATATTTCATAAAATTATAAAATAGCATACATTGAATAAAAAATAATAAAATACCTGGATAAACAATATCATCATCTGAACCAGTGTCAACACTTTTATGATGTGATGTAAGTGATCCTCTTTTGTCTTCAACAGCGGCCACTCCACACTCTACTCTTTCTAACTCACAATCTAATAAAAATGTTCGGAATCGACAAGATACTGAATGATAAGCCAAAAATCTTAAATAATAATCGTTAAACTCAAATGACAATGGAAACTGGCCATGGATTTGGTGAACAATATCAAGAAACTGCAAGAAAGTTGGTGCAAATCCAGAAGCCTGTGACGCTGTAGCCAAATTACTACGATGGCTGAAACGATGACCAAATGCAAGCCATTCTTTTTCAATCAATACTCTAAATCCTTCAATAGTACGATAATATGGATCCATGCATAATTGTGCTATTGATGATAATTGACAAGTTATATCCCATCCTTCTTCTAAACATAACATGACAGAAGAACCTTGCACATCAATGAGATCTACTATAGCTCCTGATAACTGCATTATATTTCGTAGCTGTTGTAGCCAATCAGAATTTTCAATCATTCTAAATCAATAAGATAATACAAGTTAATAATTTAATGTAAATAACTTTAGATAATAAGTAATACCCTTCAATATGCCATTAATATATTATCACGGAAATAAATCTTTTAAATATTTAAGTATAAAAATATAAACTAATTTTGATATTCTTGAGGATATATTTTATACGTAAACAATATTGCATTTATAAATATGTTAATAAATTGTTTAAATAAATGTTAATTAAATAATAATTATTTTTTAATTTATATAAAATACATCATTATAATTATTTTACTATATGATTAATATATATTAAATTTAAAAAAAGTTATAAGTAATAAGTTAAATTCGTACTAACTTGTAAAAAGAATGCTCTGGTTCATTACTAGTAGAACTTGGTACACATGCTCGCATAAGTTTTTTAAAAGAAGTCTTGCTATGACGAATATCAGCATATTCAATTGGGATAAAATCAATTTTCATAATAGAATCACCTTTCATACCCTTATAATATAATTATAGAAAGAAAAATGATAAAAAAAAAATATACTGTTTTAATTTTTGATTAAATTACCTTCATTTGAGTTTTATCACCAAGTATGTATAATGCAGCTCTATGAAATTCATGTGGACTATCTGAATTTGAATCTGGATCGGCTATAGACATACGGCCATATTGTTGATTTTGGAACATTGGAGAAGAGTAACTATTATTTGACGAAGAACTAATATTACGACGTTCTTTTAATGAGCCCCAGCGTCCAAATTGTTTATTACCACCACTTGATCTTGTAGGACCTCTATTATTTACCAAAATATATATGTTACAAGTTATTCTTTAATTGTTTGGAAAAATAAATTTAGCATACAAAATGATTCAATTGGTAAAGTATAATGTATTCAGTATACAGTAATAAATTTAAATATTTTAAATACCTCCTTGAAACATCTGGTGATAAAATATCTTCATCTGCAGCCATAAGAAGAGAATTAATACTAAGGCTGCTATCTGATAATCCCCATGCAGCACCACTATGACGTAGAGTTGATAAAGGTGTTGAAGCAACAATAGCTGATAAATATCTTTCTTGTTCTACAGAAGAGCTACTTTCTGAATTTAATGTACCTAGAAATTATTAAACACATAATAAAACTAGTATAGGTTAAACTTTTATTAAATTAAATGTTCTAAAATATACCAGTAGATGATGGATGTGTTGATTTTAACATTCCAATAAGATTTTTGCCATGATATCCTGCTCCACGTAATAATAGTGCAGATGTTTGTTGGTGACGCCAAGTAATAATAGGAACTCTGCTATGACGATAATTTCGATAAAACTTTCTAATGCCATCATCAGATGTAATTGATGGAACTACCCAGAGTGCAGGATAACTAAAATTTCAAAGTAAATTAAAACTTAAATATTTTAAAAATGTATATATGATGAAATATATTAAAGATAAAATAATATTTACCTTCGACACATTAAGTATGCTGAATTAAGAGTAGTAATTTTAAATGTTTCTTTATTGTTATTTTTTTGACCAATATTAGAAGAACTAGTATTTTTTGGAGCAAGACCAAGCCGAATCCAATCTCTTACATAACTCCTTTCTGTAACTCGTTCTAATGTTTTTGGATCAGAAACATTAGAAACAATATTGGGAGAATTCATTGAGTTGATATCCATATCATTCACTATACAAAATTAAAACTAGTAATTATGACTGATCAATAATATAATCCTCAAACAAGAATGATATCTAAGGATAGGGTTAGTTAATGATTTTGATGCAGATAAGTATTAAACAACAATATTAAGAACCTATAAATTAAAGTTAGCTAACTAAGAGGCTTAATATTTAAATATGTTAACTTTAAAAAAGTAATTTAATTACAATTTTATCATGATAAGAGTTTAACTTACCAGATATGTCATCCAGATTATTAAAGGGAGGAAGACTCATCCGACCAGGTGTAGTCAAATATTTGTTTCCTTTATTTATTGAATTATTTGATATATTTGGTAAAACATACTTATGACGTTTAGATGAACTTTTCTGTTTAAAACCGGCTTTTCTAGCAGTTTTCATTAATGTTTTTTTTGCAAATCCCCTGTTCAAAATAAAAAAAATAATACATCATTCAAACTAAAATCATAGAAATTTTAATCAAGACTCACTTAAGAGTAGCATTTTTTTCTTTATCATTTGTCATGGGCATTTCATAAATAGGAATTTGACCAGTAAATGCAAAATGATTAAATACATTTGGTGGATGTCGTACTTTATGTATAAACTTTCTGAAACATTCAATATCTTCTGCATTCACTTCTTCATCAAATGCCACTTTGATTAACTAAAACACACATAAGTTACAACATGGTAATAATAAATAACAATAATAATAATATAAAAAAATTATAAAAAATTAATTCTTACCTGAAATGTACAGGATCTAAACTGGTGACCTTCTTGTAGCCATTGATCTAAATGTGCCAAATATTGAACTGTAATACGTTTTTCTTTGGTTAATGAAGTTACAGGGAATGATCTAACTACAATTTGTTCACAAGCAAAAGGATCTAAAGGAGTTCCTTTAAATACAATACGATAATTTGTAATAAAAATTGCTCCTTCTGCTGGCAATAAAGGTGGTCCACCAACTAATCCTCCTAGACCTTCTTCTCTTCCATCTGGTAACAAATATACTCTTAAACCATCCATCAAAGGTTCTTCTCCCGGTAGCATATTTGGTGTCAATATTTTAGGCTTAATATTTAAAATAATTTTGAAGAATTAAAATGTGTTTGTTTTTATAAGTTAAAAATATATTGCTTATTAATACTTTTTGTATAGGTGGCAATCTCTTGGACTCCCTATTGACACCATCTAATGTTTCAATATGTATATGTACCACACCAGGAATCATTTGATGTAAAGAACGAATGTGTTCTTCTCTGACTTCTCCTTCAGTACAAACTTTGTCAACAAAACGGCTTACCATTTTAATAACTTTGTTACCAATTTCATTAGGTTCGGGTTCAACAAAACCACTTTCAACATCAGATTCACAGGCACTACCAGATCTATCAACAGCACTAAAAAATAAATAAAAAATTGAACGAATTGATAACAATAGAAAATGTTTATAAAATATACCTATTAGTTATACTATTAGATGTTCTTTCGTCATCTATATTTTTATTAGTTGATTGATGATTTGATGAGCTCTTAACATTATTCCCACCAACATCTAATGGAACAAGTAAATACACCATACGATTTGCATAATGTATAGCTTGACTGTATAATGTCGATTCTTCACTTGATATATATTCTTTAAGTTTATCTGAGCAAAAACATTAATTCATTAAATAAAAAAAAAAAAATTATATAAATGTTATTACCAGAATTGTTTGATGGGCGTAATCTCATTTGTTCAGCTGCTATTTCTAAAGCAGAAAGCTCTTGTGAACGACTAAATCTGTCATTTAAGATATGATCCTTATTCTAGAATGTATGCACAAGCAAATACGATTAAAGTTAATAAACAAATTAAAAAACTAAAGTACTATATTGTTAAATTACATGGTTTTCACGGGGGCTAGATAAATTCATTGATGAAGACTTTTTATGACTTGAGAAATTATTGTCAGAATATAAAGATTTTATGTCTCGTTGTACATCTAAATAATAAGCAGATTCCCAAAATAATTGATTTTTCCAAACTGCATGATCCTATGACATAAATTTATGACCAATTATATCTAATTTAAATATAAATAATAAATAAATATTTACTTGAATACATGTGTATGCAAATTGTATAACTCCAGTGCACAATTTACGGCAAAAGGCAGTAGCTAAAGGTAAAAGAGCAGCTGCTACACCAAATTCGTCCATAGCTGAACCATCCTAATATTGAAATAAGATTTTTTTTTTTTTTTTTAAGTAATTATTCATCTTGAATTTAAATGAAACATAATATTTGACATAAAACTTTGATTTTTATTTTATGATACTTTTAATTTAACAATATCAGAAAAATTAGTAATAAATATAAAAATTTAACCACAAATATTTATTGAATTTAATGAATTAATTCTTTACTATTGTTTTTACATAAAAATTTATTAACAATATTTAATTTGTATGAATGAAATAACGTAAATTCATTTAATTAATCCATTTAAATGACAATTTCACAAGTACATTAAAAATAATAGTCATAAAATACCTGTAAAGCACAATTCATCAACCGCACAACTAGATCAAATTGTTGATGCTCGAGCATAGCTTTATTTCCTTGAACATGCTGTGCAAGTTCAGTACATAAAGCTAGCCTAGCAGCTCGACATTTTAGAGCTCTTAACACAGCAGGAAATGTTTTACGTGCATCCGAAATTTTATTATCAAAAATACAATTTATACAATTACGCAATACCTGCAATTAAAAATTAAATTTTAATATATAATTTAATATACTTATTTGAGCATATAACAACTATATAAAGCATATAAAAACATACTTCTAATCTTCTAGCTGAATTACTAACTGTTGTTCTTAGATCATTAGAATTTGTTATTGGAGGTCCCATAGGTACTATTCGAGGGGGCATTGGTTTTATTGAAGTTAGCCTATTATAGTATTTAATAATAATAAATAAATATAATTTTAAATAATAACTGTTAAATATTTTACTTTGAATTTAAATTGTTTTTAACTAAACCATCATCAATAATTGTTTGAACACGACTGGCTTCAAGTATTGGAAACGGAGGTTGATGAATTCTAGTAAATGCTCCTTCGGGAGGTTTCAATATTTTTTGAACATATGGTTGAGGATTGGGATTTTCATTTAAGTACAATGCTTGAGCTAATTCCTAGAAAAAATTAATAAATAATAACAAAAATTCATGGAATTAATTTGAAAATATTTAAAAATAATAATAGAAAACAATACACTTATTTCATTAATAAAAATTTAAAAAAATATTATCAAAATTATCAATAAGTTTCATTAACAAGCTTAAATACAGTGAGTTCCTTATGAGATGGTTAATTGGAATAAAAAGAAATTATATCTAATGTTTTAAAAATGGAATTGTTTTTTTTATTAAAATTACTAGACCAGACAATAGAATCACTTTTATGGCTTTTTAAAGTTTAGAATGTCTGATATACAAATGTATGATTTAATTAATCAGTGTATCATCATATATATCACCATAGATAACATAAAATGTATATTGTTATCTGTGGTGGGACATTGTTTAGTTTAATTATTGTATTTATAATTTGAGTTTAAATATATTTCTAATGTGTTGAAAAAACAATAAGTTGAATTAATAAAATTAAAATAAATTAGTTCCATAGCAAATATTAAATAACATATTAAAAAAATCATAAGTGAATTCAAGTTCAAAATGTTTTCACAAAAACATAGTTTGGACAAAATATTGATATTGAAGAACGTTTATTACAATAGTTTTATAATATATATTTTTACTGGTTTTAATTTAAGGTTAATATGAAAAAATAAAATAGAAAATTTAGATCCAGTTCAGAATCTGTAGTTTATAAAATACCTTTTATTCTAATTTTAAGTATAACATAAAAAAAAAAGATTGTTTAAGAAGTGTTTTATGGAATCAATTGGCTAATAAAATCAAAACTAACATGCATCAATGTTTAATAATGTGATCACATTAAGAACTCAATGTATAAAAATGTATTTAATAATGAAAACTTACAAAACTGAATTTTTTCTAATCATGAATATTTATAATATGGCAGGAATTGCTTCTAATATTATTTACATTTGTATTATAATATTTTTCTGAAATGTATTATTGTCGCTATATATAATGTGGATAGTAAATAATAAATAATAAAGTAAACACCATACTTGTATATGAGTAAGAACTAAACGACCATCATCTAATGCTTCACTCCTAAGTAGTTCATTCATATTGCAATATAATTCATCCCATTGATCACAAGAACGCCAAGCTGGACCTCTTTCCGTAACAAAACCATTAAAAAACATACAGTCCAACACTCTAGTTGTAAATTCATCATCCATTAAACATCTCTCTCCTAAAAATGCAGCCTAAAAATTAATTATTGTGTTTAATTAATGTTTTACTTTTAAATTATATTAATTTTTAAATAATATTTGTTTACTTTATGAAATGTAATAACTGGTTTAGGGTGTATTCTTATAATTGTTAAACAAGATCGATAACCTTGAAGTAATTGAGCAAATGTTCTCATAAAGACTGCTCTCACTTCTTTATCAATAAGTGTAGGAGGTGGAGGTTGAACAGTATTAGAAGTTGGAGGAAATGCATGATCAGCACAACACAATTCTGGTTGTAGCACTAGACTTAAACAATCTTGAGTTTGTGTTAATAGAGGTTCTGGTAGTAAAGGCAGACTTATACCATCAGGTACAGTTATACTACCTCCATCCAAATCAGCTACAATTACATCCATCTACAAATCATAATTTAAATTTATAGTTATTGTTATAATTTAAAATTACAGTGTATGAATACTTGTTCTGAAACATCAGTTTTAAGAGAAGCATGCACGCCCATTAAAAATGGAGTGGGAGTGGATAAGACTTCCACTAAACCAGCCGGTAACAATGGTATATACACATGGCTATATTTGAATGGGTACATAAGAGATATTAGAGCAGCACAACCTTCAGTGAGTCTACTATAACTTCTTGAAGTCATCAGAACTTTGTGTTCGGTCATAATTGCACAGAATAATACAACAACATTATGAATTCCTAAACATATATAATATCATGTTATATTAGTCAAGTAAGATTCAAATTAATATTATAATTTTACTAGAAATAAAAATAAATGTACCAAGTTCTTGAAATAATAAATAAACTATATTTTTGGATACTGGTAATGTTTGAGATAAAGGAGGTTGTAATGCTTGTCTATCTCCGGCACCAATGCTAAAGCGTACTTGAGGACCTCCTGGCTGAGGAACTTGAACACAGCCCAACATATTTCCTACTAATGTTTCAATAGGAGTTTCCACATTTTCCATGTAGACTGTATAAATAATACCTAAACAATTCTGAAAAAAATTTCATTAAAATAAAAAAAATAAAATGTATGTAAATATTATTTCTTACTCGGAATGTTTCTATATAATCCAATCTTGAAACCAAAACTAAACACTTTGGTGCATACATAATGCTATGATGTTGTCTTTGATTTGTATGATTGTTTCTTGAAAGTGCTATATTTTCTATAACACCATCTTCTTCCTACATATATATACAAATATAAATAAAATTGTATTCTAAGACACAATTTTTGTTTCTTTTAAAACTAATTCTAACATATATATATATATATATTTAATAAATAAAAATAAAAATAATTTATATATATAATTAAAATGTTTATTCATAAGACAACTCATAAATAGTCAAGATATTATCACGATAATAAGCATAAATAATCTTGATTTTAATTTTTCATACCTTTCTTTTGATTTAAATACTTTCTTAGAAAATAAAGAATTTATAATTATTGATATTATTATTAGGAGAAACTAGTATTTAAAAAATAAAAGGACCCTTAATGAATAATACTGTATATAATATTATATTGAAGATAATTTTTAGTAGTATACAACAAATATAATAGTATGTAAATGCTTAATAATTAGAAGTAATAAATGGGTACCTTCTTCATCAACAGGTTTACTTGGTGTAATTGATACTGTTTCATTAAAGCACAAACAAGCACAATAATGTCTTTCAGCCTCTACATCAGTTAGAACAAACACAAAAAATCTAGGTTCTTGTCGCTCAGAAGAAAGAGACCATCCTTGCGGTTGACAAAACTAGAATAATACAATATTTTAAAAACACAAATTTATAAATAAGCTTATAATTTTTTATAAATAAAAGGGAATATAAAAAATGAAATGTTTAAAGATTTTAAATGCAATTAGTCATTTTTACAATTATATTATCAATGGATAATTAGAAATAGTTTTGCACTTATTTTATTTAAGTTTCCAAAACAAGAAAAGTTTAAGTCATTGAATTATTGCAACTGTTCATTTTAGTAAATATTTAAAATAAAAGATAAAGAAAGATAAAGAAGAAATTAAAATTAAACAGTTTAAACATATATTAAAATATCAACACCTTTTTTTTTTTTTTTGTAAAAATGTAAGTGTAAAACAATTAAGGGAAGTAATGTTAAAGCCATTCCTTCTCACTATGTGGTTCAAACAAAACAAAAAAATAAAAAATATTAAAAATAATTAATATTTCATAAAGATCATATGAGTGATAAACTAAAATGAAAAACTATACAAAATGTGTTATAAACAAGTGCTCAAATAAAAAAATGTCAATTCTTTTCAATAAATTGATAATAGATTCATAATAATTACCCATTCAATTCCATCAATGAATGGTGTATCTTTCCAGTCTTTTTCTGGAAACCGTTGTATAATTATTCCTTTACTAGTTCCACTTCCTAATGAGAAAATACAATTTATAAAAATTAAAAACTTAAATTGTAGTGGGGTATCTTATAAGTTAGTTGTTAATTTAATTGTAACAAAATATATTTAAAGAACATTTTTATAGAAATAATAGAATTTCCTTAAGAGTATCATCGAATAAATATCTGAATTATTATTAGACAAAGGTAAACATGATCATTAATTAATTAAGTAAACGTTTTACAGAAGGATTTCTTACGTTCTTTTTCGTGATCGTATCCAACGACCACGAAATAGTCTGCTAGCCGAGACATATCCGTCTGATCTTATAACAAATATTTACACATCAAAAAGGAACAATAACATAAATTGATATAATATTAGCCACATATTAGTGTTAAATAATAGTCAAAGTAGATAAAAAATAATTAATTTTTTTCTTTCAAACATTTAATTTTTTTCCGGATTCCGTCGTACAGAATGATACGCGTAGGGGAACTCCCAGATAAGATAAAGATGGCGACTTGACGTTAACAAGACAGTGCGAGCGACCTAGCGGACAAATTCAATAACTTCTACCAATATCATTATAAGTTCATTATCAAATGCAATAATAACAAAATAAATATCAGTGCAATCTCAAAAAATTATCTCCATTAATGTGCTGTTGTGTGACCTAAATAGTTTTTCCAATATTATCCTGTGGCAGCAGAATTTGAAAAAATGGACGTAGATAATGACCCGTTGGACCAGAACCTTTTGCGCCAGTTCAATTGTATGTGTACGACGGACAAAGAAAATCTGGTTAAAGGTCTGCGAGAATTAATCGGTGATCAGCTTACAGAATCTGCAGCAGTTTTTTTCTTAGAAATGAATGACTGGTAATTAAATAATAAATAATCACGTACGATGACATATATTTAAAATTTTAATGTGTGTGTGCTATAGGAATATGCATAGAGCTGTTGGGACATATTTTGACGTTAACTCTGAAGGTGCACTCCCATCTATGTCTTTGGTAAGAGATGAAAATAGTGAAAATGTCCTACAGTTGCCACCAAATCTTAGGTAATATATTAATGGTACTAAATATAACTCTTAATGTATTTATATACGTTTTTATTTGTACAAAAATTATTTTAATAGCATTAACATTTGTGTTTAAACTGTAGATTCACCAAATGTTGGGAAGTAAAGAATAATGGTCGAATTGCCTGGCCACCAGGATGTACTCTTCAGTTTAATGGAGGCGATTTTATTTCTGTCTATACTTCATTGCCTACTACTACACTTGAACCCGGATGTACTATGACTTTATGCACTGATTTTGTAACACCATCTAAGCCTGGTTCATATCAATCTAAATGGCGTATGATGTTACCAACCGGGACATATTTTGGAGGTAAATAAATGTATTTATTTATTTATACATTAAATGCTTCATCATTTCTATGAATTTTTTTTAGCTATCATGATTAAGTTAAAACAAATAAAAAATTCAAAATAATATTCCCTTAGGGATTAAATTCTTAATCAAAACTATTTTTAACTATGAAAGTTATGATTTATCAATTGTTATTCTCCAGTGCTTGAAGAAAATATACCACTTAAAAGAAGTAGTAAAATTTAATTAAAATTACAGTACAGTACTAATTGATATTATTGTTGTCATAAACCGAAAATATAAATATAAAAATAAAATATTATAACAGGGAGGTGAGAGAATAGGGTGTAGTGGGTTGATTACCTTCTTCATTGTTTAAGAGAAAGCTCTCAGTTACAAAGGTTCGAAAGCCGATGAGTAAAACTAGACAGTCTGGCAAGCCAAATGAAAGAGCACTTACTTGTTCCATAGTAGGTATTCGGGTTCTGAAGAGCTGGACACTTATAACTATCATAAGAGTATAATGAGTTTGAAATAAAGTTAGACAGACACAAAATTTGATGAATTAAAGCTGGACACTTTTCAACATTTGCACAAAAAACTCAAATTAAAAAATGAATTTAAAAGTGAAATAGTCACCACGTAATAATCATTTGTCACTAAAGCTCCTTGATTAATCAATCTGTTGATGCGCACATACTGATGACCCTAAGATTAAGTGCCCCTTATACATCCACTGGTGGCCTATGGACAAAAGTGCTGGGAGAGGGTTATGTGTCCCTGTTATATTGGGACATATGACGGGATGGACCTTGGATAGATGTTTTGAAAGTTAAACCTATTTAATTTTTCAATAGGTTATTCTTGTTAGGCCTCTATTATTTAAATTGTGTTATCTGTGTGGGTATTGAAAGAACCATTATTTATTGTTTTTTACATGTTCGTAGTAAACATCACTATAATTTATTTTTGACATAATATATAATTGAATGATGCATGTTAAATACATTACATTTTTTTTAAATATCCTGTAAGTATAGTATTTATTGTTAATATCTATTTAAGAACTCTTTGTGCCTATGTTCATTCAAATTTATAATGTATACATTATATTTAAATAATTTAACAATGATCCACGCATATATTGGTTTTAATTTTTTAGGTCAAATTTGTAAAAAAATTGTTTAATAATTATTTAACCCATTACAGATATTATTTGGACACTAGTGCAAGTAGAAGATAATGATTCATTTCAAAATGAACTATCTAGACAATTGGTAGAAAGCATTAATTTGGGTTCATCTGAAATGCAAAATCAACCTGATGTCATTAATCCATTTACACCACAACCAAACCAACCACCAAACCAAGTAAGTTGTAATAAAGTATTACTAATCATTAAAAATTAAATTTAGCAACTGCATTTTTATTTTTTTTAAAAAAAATACTTAGTGTGTTAGAATATTAATTTTTTTACAAATGTCATTATTTTAAGATTAATTGAATTCTTAGTTATTAATGAGATTATTATTTATTGATTAGCTCTTTATCATGTGTGATTTTTTTTAAGGACACTGATCAATCTCAAAACAATATGGAAAGTGATTTATTGTGATTTTGGAATTGACTCATTTGATTGTTGAACATTGGAAAATTATCATATTTTTAATTTTGTTACAAACATTATTTTAATAAAAATTAGTTTTAAATTAACTGAAAATTACATAGATATAATTGACAGGTTAAAATAAAATTGAAAGTGTGAAAATTAATATTAAGAATTTAATTAAAATATATATATATATATATATTTTCTATTATTGAATTCATTGGAAAATCCAAGTTAAATTATGTCATGATCAGGTGTCTGTTATATAAATTGTACAGTTTATATTTAAATGTTTTATCATGACCATATATATTTTTTGTTACATAACTAAATAACTAGTTCTGTAAGTATAACTAGTTTTATTGAAATATAATAAGACATTTTACAAAAACTTTTTTTTTTTTTTTTATGGTCAATCAAATACAATTTGCATTTTTGATGTGTATATTGAATTTACAAATATCTTAAATAAAAAGAATATGTTGGATTTACTTTTGTATCTTAAACAAAATAATGCCATGTTGCCATAATTTATATTGCTCAAAGGCTTATTGTTATACATCATTTAGACATAAGATGTATGAAATGAATGTTAAATTTACATTAACAGGTCTACGTTACTTAAATATTGTTTGCATGTATACACCATTACTTAATATAAAATATTTTATTAAAATTTGTTCACTTCATATATTCACACTTAATCCTGCTTTTCATACAGCCATTTCCATGGGTATTTTTGGATATGGGTTGTAACCATTTAATGAAAAGTCATTGTATTTAAAATCATCTATACTGTTAACCTTTCTATTAAAGGTTAATTTTGGGAATGGCCTAGGTTTTCTTTGAAGTTGGATATTAAGAGCATCGATATGGTTAAGATAAATATGGCTATCGCCCAATGTATGAATGAATTCACCAGGCTAAAAATAAAAAAAAATAAAAAAATTGAATTATTAATAATTCTATATTATTATATAGTTACTAAGTAAAACAAATTCAAGATCCTTGGTTTATTAAAAAATATTTTTTCTTTCTATGGTGCTAATAACAACTTTAAGCTATTCATGTAATTAATTTCCTATACAATTTACATACATAATCTATTCATTCTTTTAATGTTTTAAAACATAAAAATGTTTAAAAATAACTTTCAACTAATAAATGTTTTCTCTGTATAATAGAACTTTACTTTAAATTGAAAGATAAAATAATGAAAATAAACCACTGCTAGAATTATATATTATCAAAAAATACTATCTATATAATAAAATCAATCAAATTGTAATATTATGATACTTACTTTTAAATCAGTGACATGTGCTATCATATAAGTGAGTAATGAATAACTAGCAATATTAAATGGTACTCCAAGACCCATATCTGCTGATCTTTGGTACATTTGACATGACAGATATCCATCAGCTACAAAAAATTGTACTAGACAGTGACATGGTGGTAAAGCCATTTTAGGTACATCACATGGGTTCCAAGCGATCATCAGCATTCGCCTATCATCTGGGTTAGTTTTAATTGTATCAATGACTCTTTGAAGTTGATCAATACCTTTTCCTGAGTAATCTGTTCGTACATTAACATACTCAGCTCCATAATGTCTCCACTGAAATCCATAAACAGGTCCCAAATCACCTGAATAAAATATTTTTATAATATAAACTATAAATTTAAATTGAATATAGAAGAAAATTATAAAAAAGTTTTTCAGTTCTATATTTGCAAAAAATTTAAGTATATATGAATTATTTAATTATTTAAAACTGAAATTAAAAATATCTATTTATTCACTTCCAGAAATATAACCACAATTTGTTCTATAACTATGACTATTCTTAAACTCAATGGTCATATTCATTACAAGAAAAATTGTTTCGTAAAATGTTGTTGGTTATAATTAGGGCTCAGAAGTTGATACATTACATTGATTTACATTTTTTTTTTTGGAACTTTTTATACAATGTTCTGGCCACAAATGTGTTTCATTAGCAGGTAAATCCGAATAACTAATTTTTATTTTGCATTTTTTTTTGCTGTTTATTACTTTTTATGTCATTTTTTGACATTTTTATTTATTTTTACTCATTTCACACTAGTTCACTAGTTATCGTTTCTTGAAAAAAATTTTTTTTTTTGTCAAACATTATATCGATAACTTAAGACTTGTCCAATTTTATCTTGCAGATTACATTCATAGTAATGGCATTCATAAGCGTGCACACGGGGTAGTCAGGGTAGGTACTTGACTATTCTGTGAAACTTCCCACCCTCACCAAAATATTCAATATGATCACAATAATAAATAAACATATTATTTTCAACCACTTCGAAACATTAGTTAACGTTAAAAAAAATGTAAGAATACTGGAGAAATATAGTTTTTAAGTTAAATGAAGTTACGAATGCAAATTTTTTGTTAATATTAAATGATAATGTGTTATGTTTGACTACCCTGCCAGTTATGTCTGCACACGCTTATGATGGCATTGTAGTGAATATTATAATAACTAAATTTTATTATTTTTTCTAATTTTCGATTAGTATTCGATTTTATCTCATCGATTACAGTCATCGCCTCATTGTCATGTTATAGTGAATAATATCTATTATATCTAAATTTTATTATTTATTTGTAATATTTTCAAAATGACGAAAATTAAAATGTCAGTTAGTGCTTGTCTGTGCCTTCCAATCACTTCAATGGACGTGGAGAGAAGTGTCTCTAAATATAAATATTTATAAACAGATAATTGTCGTTCATTTACTTTTGATAACATCACATACAACTATTACCTATTAAGTTATATTTTGAGTAATTTGTAAGTTTTAATAAATTTATATAGAACATCACAATAAAATAGAGTAAAATAATTTTAAAAAATGTATTTTTATTAATTTAAAACAAATATTTGTAAATTTTTTAGGTTTTTTTTTTATGTCATATTTGCATCTTTTTTAAGATCATTTTTTAATGTTTTTAATGTCATAAACTTCCGAGCCCTAGTTATAACTATATATTTTCAAATTACCTTCTTCGCGATTAATAAGTCCAATGGAATCTAAGTATGAACGTGTACTGTTTGCATCCCAAATTTTAACATCTTTTTCAGACAGATCTTTAGAATTGGTAGAACCTTTAATGAACCATAATAATTCTTCAACAACACCACGCCAAAACACACGTTTTGTTGTTAATAAGGGGAAAACACCTAAAGTAAATTAATATACAATAGTAATCAATTTATGTTAATTATCAATTTTTACCATTCTTCAAATCATATCGCATCTGAACACCAAACAATGAAAGTGTTCCTACTTTGGTTCTATCCATTTTTTTATGTCCATTTTCTAAAATTTTTTTTATATGATCCAAGTACTGCTGTTCATCTTTATTTTCCAAATTTTCTTGACTGTCAATCTATATGAAAGATAGAAAATAGTTAAATTTGATCCAATACATTTATACTTGTAATAATAAAAATAATAATTATATTACCATTTTTCGACATTAAATTAAAGAAAATATGGAATTAAAAATCAAATAACATTTAAATTATATAAGAATTTTTAATAAGAACAATAATTATAAATTTGAATTCTAATGAAAAACGTCTAATCAAAGAATAATTTAACTTGTGAACAGACGATAACAACGTGACACTCTACGATAGATAACAAAACCAGAACTGTCGGTTGTCTCTATAGAACCAAAGATTATGATGGACAATGTTTACAGTCCCAAAAAAAAAATTATATTCAAGAATTTTTTCTTGCAAACATTTAGTAGGTACGTTATTTGCAAACATTTATTTTGCTGTATATGTTTCAGAATTAATTCGAAATTATTATTTATGTAATTCGTGGTGAAAAAAGGTGATATTTATACGTTATTTTAATTTTAACTACTGTTAATTTTAACTTAAATTTGTGCAAGAATTATAAATTAAAGCAAAAACGTAAACAAATATGTTATTTATTTCGCTAAAATAAATGGATCTATTGAAATTAATGAAATGTATTAATAATTAATTACAAATTTAATTCTTAATTGAGTTAATTTAGTTATTAAATAAATTAACGTATAAATTCTTCAAATAATTGTCTAAACCTATTAATTCAATGTGGAATATGCTATAAGTTATAATTCTTGCACAAATTTAAGTGAAAATGAATAGTAATTAAAATTGTAATAACGTGTAAATATCACCTTAATAAATAAAGGTAAAAATTTCAAATCTGAATAACCCTAGAACAATTATTTTCAGAATTACAGTAAAAATACTGAAAATCCCGCACATTTTATCATTATTTTTTTAAATTACCATAGACATAATATTATGTCTATGTAAATTACTGTAACTTGGTGAATTTTGGACTACGAAAGTTTATTAAGCTACCAAAATTCATTAAAAAAATAGGGAAAATAATTAGTGGTTATAATAGGTGGTTGCCACATAAAAGTTATTGTTAAATAATATAAAGTTATTATGTGCGCATGCACAAAATTAACTGTCTCAAAAGTAGTCTAATTATTTAAAAATGTGTATAATAATGTTAGGTTTGGTCAGTTTCCGCCGTTTTTTACTTGTTATCGACGACCATCGTTATTGGCGTTTCTATCGAATCGAAATATTTTCATTCACGTACCCCTACATTTAAAATACCTCTACCAAAAATGACACTAATTTAAAAAATTTTTTTTTGATTTTTGCCTTTACTTACACTATAACTATATAACTTTGAGTCAAATTCCAAGTTTCTACCTCTTTAACTTCACAATACTAGGCATTTTAAAGGTCCTGGCACAATTTGCGTTTTAAATGCCTTGTGGAATCACCTGGGATGTTGCTAACATATAAGTTTGGAACAAGGGATTGTGGTGGTTCGATAGGTTTGAGTGGAAGTAGGTTATATATATACACGAATGTCATAACATTATTTATAAAGTAGTTCTTATAAATATAAAAGGCAATTGTAATATTTACTCTGAATGCTTATATTTTTTTTCTCGTGTCAGGCATCATATATTTAAAATGAAATAAACATGTAATTTATAAAACAAAATAAAACTAAATAAATATTATCAAGTAAGTAAAATATGAATAATAATAGGTAACACACTAATATCATCGTTACGAGTATAGTAATATACATTGCATATTAGCTATATATTTTATTTTGTCCAGTATATAGCTGTATTTACCGCTTTCTGGTTGCTTATCATAAGATCCTCTTGTATACATGGGCTTGGCTCTCGTGGGCAAACAAGTAGGTGTTACGTTGTCTGCTCTTGTCCACATTTGCAAGTTATGTCTTGATCTCTATATCCCTATTTTCTCATATTTTCTTTTGTCCGTCCTATATGTATTATGCCTATATGTATATACCGACTATTTAAAAGTTGTAGGTATATACACACATTATAATTTATTAAACAAATTATTACAATGAACATTAATTATATATTTTTATATTTAATTATTATTACATAATATTATTTGCGATACCAATCAAACCGGTATGAAAATTAAAATACACCAAACAACGCAATATAACTACAAATTATATGAAACATAATAGGTTTATGTTATACTATGTGTTTTACTCAGAGCGTTATATTTTTCATGAAATCTTTTTTTCTTAAAAAATATATTTCAAATAATTTCACGCTAACCTCAATAAATGTTTGCGGCACCCTGGCTGGGAACCTCTGCCATAAGGCGTTATGGGTAATTAAGACGCCACTGTTTCTATGCATAGATATTGCTGATGCAGTACCTAATTTAGATGGGTACAATGGCACTAGGATGTATAAGTTATAGCAATTTAGATTTTGGATATAAGACCTTTTCTAAATTATAGTTATAACTAGGGCTAGGGACTTCATGCTCTTAAAAACCTTAAAATATGTATGCATTTATGCCCTAAAGAATCAATAAATATGCTATTAAAATATGTATTTAAAAAGATTATATTTGTCATAATTAATTAAATAAAAAAATTTAACTAGTAATAAATTATAATATTTTTATATATGATAGATATGATGATCTGAGATAATTTTTTCTTTTTTTCATCTTATTTTGAATTTTTATCTACAACAAAATACTTAATATGGTTTTAAAAATAAATTAAATTGAAAACATTTTTTTTTATTTTTAATGTAGTTATAATTCTTCTAACTTTGAGAATTACATTGGAATACAAGATATTTTCTTAAGTTGGAAAATTTAAATGACTGCCTGTTATCAGCCAAAATAATATTATATTTAGAAAAGGAGCGTTACACGTCTACGGAACTTATTGGTGCAAACTTAAAAAATCGTAGGCAACTACTACTAATATCTGTAGGCAATCCATCCATAGAATCATTTTTCTATTTAAAATGTTCGATATTTTTTTGTAGTTAGCCTTAGCTTGTGCAGATTTTTCAATATTTGCAGAATGTATACGTTTTTTGTAGTTTTAATTATTTTAATGCATTCAGTTAGTGCACCTATTGGACACCTTGAGTTCCAAGTCACGTGATATATGAAGAAATAAATCATAATTTTTTTTTATAAAATTTAAAAACTTACTCCTTCATATGAATAATTGTCAAATATGCATTTATAAAATGAAAAATAGTCAAATATGCAAAATATGCAACTATAAATTTTAAATATAAACTTGTATTGCTATGAAACAAATTTATATATTACTTAGCTATGTTTTTGATAATTATTTAAAAACATGCAAGTTCCTAGAAGTCCCAAGCCCTAGTTATAACTTAATATACTCAACATTTATTGCAATTATTCTTTTAATTATATGTAATATCTCAAAAAAACATACATCGGCGCCATTGTTGTTATACACAATCTGTTCGCGTAATTACGTCGCCGATTATTGCGAACCAAGTATAATAGGTTAAGCGAACCGTAGAATCATAATGACTAATAAGGTAAGAATCTGCTGATCTAATAATAATTGTTATAGTTTTCAGAACGATGGCCAACGGTTATCGATAATTCAACAGTTAACGAATGCCGTGCACTCACGTGTGCTGTTTAGATTTTTTTTCAAACCACGGCCTTAGAATCTATTTTAAGACCGTGGTTTGGTCACACAAACATTTAATTATAAAATAAAATAATACATGATAATTAATGAATAAATTAACAAGACCTTGCACTAGATAAGATATATTTCCATATTACACAGTGCTGGCCCGACGGTTTTCGGGGCCCGGTGCAGAATTTTGAGGGGCCCCATACAAATATATTAATTTATTAATTTATTAATTGTTTATATAAATCTATATTTTTTTGTATTATTATTATTATTTCGAACTGTCGTCGACGATAAACAATTTTACAAGTACATGTGCGTATAATACTTCAAAGCAATGCGTAATTGGTACCATCTTAATTTTCATCGATCACAATCCGTTTACTGAGAAGACCGCACGACCACGCGGGTGGCGATTTGCGTACTAGGACTATATTATTTTTATTTACAAATAAAGTAATAATCGTAATATATAATTTGTGGGGCCCCAAGGACGTATTTAGATTTTTTTTTTTTTGGGAGGGGGCTATGGTATTTTCTCCAACTGTAATTCCCCAATTCAGCCTATTAAAAACAAAAGTTGGAAAATTATCAGTCATGACTAATTGTTTTAAAGCAAAAACGTTTTGGCCATGTTTTATCAGTGTGCGTATGCAATGTAATTTTCTGTTCTACTTTTAACAAAACTGCGTTAAGGTACACACATAGAGGAAATCCTCATGGCCCGGTCTCAAGGAAAGGCAACACGCCAGAGAATTACTTGAAGATTTTGTCATTTTCAATGGAACTACTGCCTACGCGTACTATAATTTTTCGTGGCCGCATTATTAAGTACTCTCCTTTAAATAATATAATATCTGTATGTTATAACTAGAGGTCGGATTTATATTATTTTAACATTCTTAAAATTTGATGTTTTTATGTCCTTAAATATGCAAAATATTCTTTTAATAATAAAAAAAAAAAATCAGTTTAAATTTATTTTATTAATTTATTAATTTTATTATTTTGGTTTTAAATATATTTAATTTAATTAATTTTACAATAACAATTAATTACTATATATTGTTCAATGTGTTCCGGTGTCATTTTAGTACATTGGTTTGTAAGAATATTTTTTTATATGCTGAAGGTTAGTATTTGCAATATACAACTTACATCTTCTTATAATTTTTGTATTGCAAAAATAACTTTATTCTTAGATAATACAAGGGTTGTATCAGCTGTATCAACCAAAGTAATTATAAAACATTCATGTGAAACTAAAGATGTTAGTAATACCTTTAGAATATTAATGTATATTCTTGATAAACAAACTCATAGTATGAACGACTGGCAGTTGATAATAGTAGTTTTTAAGTAATTTTGAAAAAATTAAAATTTTAAATAAAATTTAAAAAACTGGGAAGGCACATATTTTAAGAAATTTAGTAATTTTTAAATAAGTTTATAATCATTTGTTATTTTTAAATGTTTAATGTGGTAATACTAATTAATAATTATTAATAATAAATATATTATATGCATATTTTTGGGTTTTAAAGATCTATAGGTTAAAAACTCTATTTATGGGTAACATTGAGAATCTAGATACAATATTTTATACCAATATAATAAGTAATTAACTTATCAGATATTAATATTTCAGATCAAACAATAGTAATAAACTTCAAATCTTATAGTATACTACAATTTGCTGTGATAATTAATACATGTATTTTTAGGAATAAGATGTAATTGTAATCCGGTTTTATTTGAATTATAAAAATTTAGGATATATGTTAATATATGTTAACCTATATGTTAATTTAATAAAGTTTAGAATACACAAAATCTTATGCATATCATAAACTATTAATTTTATCTTTGTAAAAATGAACACAAAATAATTAAAGAGCAATTAAATAATAATAATTATAAATTAAGTCTTAAAATATAATAGTAATTAGTAAATATATATGTAATATTACTATTGTTATAGGAACTCTGTTCTCAATTTTTTGATACAATTAAATAATTCATCATCAGATGAAGCACATTCTTGAGCAAAGCGTTTGCATTCATTAAGAAATTTTTCTCTATCAGTTTCATTGATTTCCTAAAAAAAAAAAAAGATTAATTGAATAGCTGATAAAAAACTATTGACTTCTAAAAAACTTTGTAATACTTTTTGTTGATCTTCCAAAGTTTGTGTATTTTGAAAACTTTCTAATAGAGCAAGTTTCTTTGATGCATTCTAATGTTTGGAAAAAAAAAAACTATTAATTGGAAACTAAGGGGTTTTTTGTAATGAAATAAGTACTTGTATAACGTTTTTTGGAAACTTTGCCATAGTAGCAACATGAATACCAAAACTTTTATCACATGATCCTGGTTGAACTTGATACAAAAGTGTAAGACTATCATTTGATGTCACTGCAGAAACATGTTTATTGACAATTGTTGGTATGGTCTCATGAAGTTTGGTTAATTCATGGAAATGGGTTGCAAATAAAGTAAATGCTTTGGTTTTGGATGCCAGATATCTAATAAAAATATAATTTAGGTATAGCAAAACAATGTTGGTACATCATAGTAATTGATCATGTTTCATAAACCAAGTTGCCAATGTTGTACTTACTCTGCAATAGAACAAGCTATTCCACAGCCCTCATAAGTTGAAGTACCTCTACCTAACTCATCAATAATTACTAATGATTCTGCAGTAGCTTTCTAGATTGAATATGAAGATATATGTTAAGATAGTTAAAATATTTGTATTTATAAGTTATGTACTTTAATAATTGATACAGTCTCTATCATTTCCACCATGAACGTAGATAATCCTTTAATTTGAGAATCATTTGCTCCAACTCTAGCTAAAATAGCGTCAACTACACTAATATCTGCGCTATCACATGGGACAAAACTTCCCATATGTGCCATAAAAACAGCAACAGCAACACTTCTTATGTATGTACTTTTACCCCCCATATTTGGACCAGTTATTACATTGAAAGTACATTTTCCTAAAATAAATATCAAACAATAAATAATAAATTAAAAGATTAAAATATTAATTAATATATAAATCTAAAATGTACCTTGTTCAAAATATGCATCATTAGGTATGTAAGACACGGAATCTTGTAACTCAACACAAGGATGTCTCACTTGTTTTAAGTTTAACAAACCTGTACCTTGAGGATGTAAATTTGGTCTTACATATGGACGTAATGAACTAGCCGCCAGCATAGCAAAGCTTGTTAAAACATCCAATTGAGCTATAGTTCGACTCAGATTTAATAAAGTTGCATTGTAACTACCTATACATAAATGTAACATGAAAAATGTTTATTTTTAAAATTAAAAATGAATTATACTGGCAGTTTGAATGACTTCAACTACAATATCTTTTTGATGTCCCAAGTAATTTTGATGTATACATTGGTAATGTGTATTAAGATCAGTTAATTTTGAAGATCTAAAACGCATACCACCACCTTTGGTAGTGTCAAGTACTTCAAATAATTTATTGTTTGAAACAGTTTTACAATCCTACAAAAATCAATTTTTTTTTTTTTTTAGAGTTCAATAATGTAATTGAATAGAATATTCACTTTTAATGACACTTTAAAGAAGAATCCATACTGGGAATTTGAATCTAATTTAACAGGTATTCCAAGAACTCCAGAAGTTTTGGCCAAATTGGATCTCATTTTTTTTTCATAATCATCCATTTCATTTCTCATTTTTTGTAGCTCTTCATCAAACTCAGATTTTATAAGAAATTCACCACGTTCAACAAGGTTAAAATCAATTGTTTCTTCAATCATAGCTTGATATTTACTCATATCATTAATAAATTCTTTTAATGGATTAGTAATAACACTATTGAGAGTTTTATTGCTTGAATAGCTTAAGGTTTCTACAAGGTCAGGAAGTTTTTTAATTGCTTGATAAATTCTAATGTACAAAATAAGAGATATAAAAATAATCATAATATATTTATTTAATTTATCAAGAAATATATTAATACCTATAACAGTCTTGGAGGTTAGCCTTTTTTCGTTGAATCTTACGCATTAGAGCTTGAAGATCAGGTATTGTACGCAAATGTTGATCATATAGTTGTTGTCGAATATCTGTGCCTGTGACCAGTGTTTCAACAATATCTAAACGTTCATTTATTTTATTCATATCAGTCAAGGGCTGTCTAATCCATTGAGTTAATAACCTAAACATTAATTATATAAGCAAACAAAATACATTTTTTTTTTCTATAAAATATGATGCTAAATTAATACGACAGAAACAAAACAAACCTATGTCCATGGGGTGTGCGACATTTATCAAAAATTCCAAGCATAGAGTCAGTTTTGGACATGGTTCCTAAGTTTGAAAAAAGATTAAGTGCTTGAACACCAGCATTGTCTAAATGAACAAATTTTTCATATGATAGATTTTCAATAGTAAATTGGTTGAGATTATCCGAATCAGACAATAACTAAAATGTACATAAATATTTAATGATAATATAAATATTTTACATATATTATAAATTATCTTATATACTTCAAGGTATTTAATAACTGCTGCAATTGCAGTAGAAGCAATTTCAAGTTGTAATTGGGGTAATGTGTGGGCATTGAGTTGTTGTCCTTCTTCAAATATAATTAATTTGTTTAAATCTTGTATTAAAGTATCAGTGCTGAATTCAGATTTTTTTCTCATAGTTACAAGTATTCCACATCGTTCAATCACTTTGTTTAACTGTTCAACATCAGGATTATTACCATCTATCATGAGAATGCATTCTTTGGGTGATACTTTAATCATCATTGATTCAGTATGAGAAAAAAATTCATCATCAGTAAATTCACTAAGTTGGAATTTATGTTCAACTGTGTCAACAGCTCCTAATCCAACTAACTAAGATATGCAATACAAAGAGTAGAGTATTTAGTTTATTATTATTTTTATTAAGATATTGTAATATTTAAATTAAAAAAAAATAAAAACCTTATTATTTCTGAAGTTTGGACTGAGCTTTAAAGCAATAACTATATTTGCTTCTATTTGATCCACATTTCCAAATAGTAAATCTTCAAATTGTAATAAGTTGCCTGGTGAACCCTACAAAATGTAATTGTATAAAAAAAATGTATACAAAGTTTAAATATATTTTATAATAATAATGATACTTTAAAATCTAGAGCCCATTTTCCTCCTTTATTGACAAATACTTCTACTTTATAATGATTGATCAACAATAATTGTCTGATATATGCTTCAAAATTGGCTTTGTTGAATATCAATGATTCTAGTGTATCGTCATCTAAATTAACACCATAACAGTTATAATTAATTAACAGAAAGGGAAATGTTTTATTTTAAGTTTATCTATAATATTAATAGGTTATAAACAGAATCACCTGATCCAATGGTTTTTATGGAATGATTTGTTTTATAAAAATCTTTAGCAGCAAAAATAGCATCTTGACCATGTACTGTATAATAATCTTGTCGGTTGAAAAAACGAATGGTTGTTAATGGTTTCTAGAGAAAAAGTTCAAGACAGGAGTTTGAGATAACGTCAATAAAATATTTTAACATTTAAAGGCCAAGCAAATTAATTTTATATTGATAAATGTATGAAAATTTAACACAATAAATAATTTGATACAAGGACATTATATTAATCTAACAAATAAGGGTCATTAGTTTACAGTTTTTATACTTTGTGTTCAAAAATATTAGAAAAAATTTAATGAGTTTTAAATCAAGGTCTAAAGATTGTGGCTTAATTGTTTATACAAATATTTTCAATTTATATTATTAAAAACACTAATAGCTTTGTTGATAGTATTTTATCTTTTAATAAAGGTATGAATAAGATTTTTAAATTCATCGTTTGTTATAAGTAAATAAATAATTTATAATTAAGTCAATAATGAAAAAAATATTCTAGAATTTAAGTTTAAATAAATTATTATATCAAATAAGAAATAATGCTAACATTGATAATTAACAGGTTAACTGCCACGTGTACCAGATATGGTACACTGTAGTATTTCCAAGTAACACATAACATTTGTTATAATGTTTGTCAATTTCGCTAAGCTAAAACAATAAGAAAATAAGATTTTTAATTTATGCTTTAAGTATTTGAATAGTATTTGTCAATGATTCCAGTGTACCTTAAATAGTATACGTAACACGAATGTAATGTTCAGCCGTGTACCATAACTGGTACACTTAACAATATTTTATTAACATTAAAAATTGCTGTGGCAGTTAACCTGTTAAGTTTCATTATCTCATAAGAAATCTATATAAAAACATTTTTTGTAATAATTTTAAGTAAGAAATGATTGGTAAAAATCATAAGTATTAAATTAAAAATAACAAAGAAATTACAGTTAAATTAATACATCTGAACAACAAAAATATTGAAAATAATAAAAAAAAAATTTTTTTGTGACGTATGTAGATGAACCCTGCACTAAACAATTCTCAGACAACATTAAGCTTAAGGGTTAAGGTAATCTGTAAAAGTTCATGGTCAGAACAACCTATTTTCCATTTCCTCAAAATGTATAATATTTCCATTATCTATTGAATAAACAAGTTAGTGAATTATATAAATCTTAATAATTTCTTTCATTTTAATCATTTAAAAAGTTAAATTCAGAGTGCATATTGTTTGTGTTAATGCTGTTCTATGTAATATTATAATATTATATATTTATTAGTTTATTTAACTACATATAAAAATGCAATTAACACTAAAGGTAAGAATAACATTTTTAAATTTAATATGTAGAAAAAATAAAAAATATTATATAACAATCTTTATGAATAACTATTAATTATTATTTACAAGTGATTAAGTTATAATAAAATTATTAAGGTTAGGATTTTTATTTTATTTTATAAGTCAACTTCTTATAAATTAATTGTAAATAAAAAACTATAAATAAAAAATTTCAAAATTGGATATCAACATTTAAAAGAAATTTAAAGTATTTTGCTTTACGATATGAAAACATATATCTATATAAAATCTACAATATTATCAAATTATTAAATTTTTAATATAATTAAAACTTATATTATTTTCAATGACATAACACTAGTGATGTAATAAAAGTCAGTATCTGCTACTGTAATTAGTACCTATAAATCTAGAAATATTTTTGTAGATAAGAATTCAATAATAAATATTTTCAATATTCATAAAAATGTAGATATGATTACTATTTAAAATAATAAAAATAGTTAATTATGTTTTAACTATATTTTCAATTTTCTCTTCTATTTTGAATAATATCATTGGGTGAAATATGTAATTTATATAAATCTAGTGTAATAATGACTGTTATACTTAAAAGATTTTACTCTATAATAAAAAAATAATTCCGTAGTTTTAAATTAAAATACATATTTTATTTAGATCTTTTATATATTTCTTCGAGAATATAATATGTCCCAATAAACAAGTTTATGTAAAGATCCAAATATTAACAAAAACATATTATTATCCTCTATTATTTATATATGTTTAATTTAAGTGTGCATTTATTCTATTTAGTTGAATAGAAGTAAATATTTAACTTCTACTGACTCTTCTTCTCCTTTATCTTTCTCACAACTATTTGGGATCAGCCACCCTTGTCTTAAACCTCCTATACTTCTACAGTCTAGAAAGTTCAAATATAAATTTAAGGATTAATTATTAATTTTTATAGTAGTTAAATATATTTCAAATACTAAATAATTTTGTTCCTTTTTAGTTCTTTATCTCATTTATATGTGTTTACCATTTAATATAATTCAAACAAATTTTATTAGGAATCTCAAAATTGAATCATAGAAAAATGATAAATTAATTAAATTTTATGTATTGAAGTTAGATATTGAAAAAATAAATATAATTAATATAATAAAAATCACCAATACTTTAA
>NW_020272930.1:433054-433309 GCF_003268045.1 Sipha flava
AAAAAAGAATATTCATCTTCGAGTGTAATAGGATCTAAACCTACATTTGTTCAAAAACCATTGACTTTGGACTTAGGCAAGTATTCAAAATCATCCTCAATTGGACAACAATCAGTAGATTTACAGGAATATTCAAAACCAGCTCCAACAGGACAACAATCAGTAAACACAAATCATTTTGTAACACCAAAAGCACCTAACAGACAAAAATTTGAAAAAATAGAGACATTCTCAACACAAACACAAGAAGAAGTT
>NW_020272930.1:433319-517326 GCF_003268045.1 Sipha flava
TTCAATTGGACAACAATCAGTAGATTTAAATGAATATTCAAAACCATCTTCAATTGGACAACAATCAGTAGATTTACATGAATATTCAAAACCATCCCCAACAGGACAACAATCAGTAAACATAAATCAATTTGCAACATCAAAGACACCTAACAGACAACAATTTGAAAAAATAGATACATTCTCAACACAAACACAAGAAGTTGGTCAACAATCAGTAGATTTACATGAATATTCAAAACCATCCCCAATAGGACAACAATCAGTGAACATAAATCATTTTGTAACACCAAAGGCACCTAACAGACAACAATTTGAAAAAATAGAGACATTCTCAACACAGACACAAGGAGAAGTTGGTCAACAATCAGTAGACTTACATGAGTATTCAAAACCATCCTCAATTGGACAACAATCAATAGATTTACATAAATATTCAAAACCATCCTTAACAGGACAACAATTTGAAAAAATAGAATCATTTTCAACACAAACACAAGAAGAAGTTGGTCAACAATCAGTAGACTTACACGGGTTTTCAAAACCATCCTCAATTGGACAACAATCAATAAATAATTATGAAAATAAGCAATTAAATAAACAGTATGGTGTAGGTCATCCAATATTTTTTCCATCTACAACTGGGCAACAAATTAAACCTTTAGAATCTTTAACATCACAGTTTAAAGAAACAACACATTTACTAGACTTTGGAATACCTGAACAACATAAACAACCAACAGGGTATACAAAAGAGAACTTTGTTAAAAAAACAATAAACAATGGTAACTCTACTAGTCAGGAAGCTGCAGTATTTGAAAAACATAGAACACTAGAAAAAGATATTGATTTAAGAAACTCCGATCACTTACAAACCACAGTTAATAATAAACAAGAAAACATTTATACTAATTACCAAAAAAGGAACGAAAAATCAATAAAAAGTTATGTTTCTCATGGTCAAGAATCTATTGACTTGACAAGTGATTTTGAAGGGCATAGACCAACCTATCAAAAACAATATAATGAAAATGTAGATTTACATAAATCAGAATTTCCTCCACAAATGGGAAAATTTATCACAAATAAAGATCAATCACCAGAGAATTCCAAATATAATAGTGTTTTTGATAAATTAAATCAATTAGAACATGAAATTACTGGACCAAAAAGTAAAGTGAATATAAACAAAGATAATTTTGAAACATCTTATTTAACAAATCATAATTTAAAAAGTATGCCAGTACAAACCCATCATGAAAAGTCTTACTTTTCAAGTACCATTGATGAGAAAACACAATACATAGAGCCAGAATCCGAAATAGTTTATAATAGCTCGCTTACTAAAGAATCCAAATCAATTAAACAACTGAATCCCATTGAAAGTCAGGCATCAATTCATGAACATTTCTTAGAACAGCCTACTACACAATCTACTGTTTGGAAAAAAATAGGAGATAAATTAAAATTATCTATTGAAAACGTCAAAGATAGAGCTCAGCAATTGGCATCTAATATTAATGATAAAGTAGGATTTTAAAAATAAATTGTTACCAAAACCTAAGTGGAAACTAAGAATATACACCCAAGAAAGTTATTTATTCTATTATTCTATGTGATAGGGTTTGATTTGTAAATATATATTTATATAATTTATTTCATTTGTTGGTGCCAGTGTAGCGTGCGATCTACCCACTCGTTTCTGGTGTATAGTGCGATATACCAGCCTGTTTTTGGTGAATGAGATTTTTGAGCCACTTAGCATTACCCAAAATACACCACGAGAATGTGGGCTCATATGTATTTCAAAAATCACAATTTCAAAATCACATCCACATAATATAAGTTTCGTTAAATAAATATTTAAAATAAAAGTTTTGTTTTAGTTGCTATTTATGAATATAGCACGCATATCATCTAAAAAATCAATGAACAAATCTGGTTCACTTTTCCCCCATACCTTCCAACTATACAGATCTAAATGTGACTAAAGCATATAGATAGGTACGCCTCTATTTTTAACCGATAAAGAACTGGACAGTAATGGGTAGATCACAGGTAGAGCACATGAAAGCAGTAGATCACACGCTCCACTGGTACCCATTTGTTAATAGTTATTTCTATTAATATACTTTTGTAATATAATTATTTATATATGTTAAGTTATTGTATTTAGTTTTAAGATTAATTTAAAAATATAAATATACATTACTTATTATCAAAATAATAAACACATTGTTACTTTATAAACTATTAATTAAATAAGTATTATAATCAATAAATATTTTAATTAAAAGTAGTTTATTCTTACATCTGGTAGTGATTTATAGAAACGAACGAATGTTTTTTGTTGTTCTGGATCTGAAAAATAGTATAATATACACTTAAAATAAATATTTTTTCTAAAGTTACAATTTTATTTAATTAAAATCAATAATAAACACAATATAAAGTACATGGTATGGGAATTATAAATAATTTAGCAATAAGCTAACGCAACTGGTTCAACCACTTTTTTATAATTCACAGATAAATTATTAGATAAGAAATAAGAGATCAAAATGCTACATTTCCATAGGCGTAATTAGAATTAAAAATTTGAGGGACTTCACTCCTCCCATATATTTTTCAATTACTGCCTCTCAGAAACTTTTTTTCCACCCTTCACCCTCTATAAAAAATGTGCTTATTGAAAGACAGGTAAAACTTAAAAAAAAAAAAAATTTCATTTTTTCAGTAGTAATCATATATTTTTTTTTTATTTATCAATATAATATTAAGTTCTGCATAGTTTTTAGGGAGCTTAGCTCCTCCACCCCCTTCCTCATTGCGCTTATGTGCATGTATATGATAAAAACCCATTAGTTGGTTATAAAATAGGAAATTAAATGTAAAAAGTAACAAAATAAAACAACTTTGGTATATAGGTAAAAGATGTTTAGATTATATAAAGAGGTATTCATTTTTCTTGTAAATTACTTGAAAATATCCAATGGTCAAATACTGATAATGTTAAATTACATTAATTAAACCATATTTTTTTTTTTTCTAAAGGCAGTGCTAATTGCTACTAAACCATAGTAGCAATTCAAAATAAAATAAAGGAACACACTGTTTCACAGTACATATTCTGAGACTGTTCGAGTGAGTTATATTGTATGAATAATAATAATTATTGCAACAAGCGTTAGGCAGTTTTCAGAAATTAAAAACTTCTTACCAAGGTTCAAATGGTTGATCGGTTTAGTTGACATTTTTACAATTTAAAGACGGCTTTTAGTAACTCAGTAGAAAGCGATCGATGACAGCAAATTCACAAGTCGTAGCAACTCGATGACAGCATACATAACAAGTATGACAGGACTACAAATTTGATTAATCGTGATGGTGTAGCGTGCTCAAAGAATTGAGACGTGAAACATCTTTATCAAATGCCGCCAAAACGGTATCAGGTGACCACAGATTTTCGTATACTCTTTGGTTCGGTAGTAGCAATCACGACTATAGACAGCTATAGATAATATGGTTGCTCTATGATGAGCGTCGCACCGCAGTAACTATAGATATATACTAGAGCTCTCGAATTTGAACGTGAATTAAGATTTACGTGATCACGTGTTTTTTGTTCACGTGTACTTAAATTTAAAAATCCGTGTATTTAATTCACGTGTAATTAATTAGTAAACCACAGATATTTATTTCACGTGTGCTTGAAACAATATTTACTGAATTCATTTTTTTTTTTTTGGCTTATTCCGGGCCTTGAAGGTCCATCGCCGCTTCTACTACACCTCTCCACAATTCTCTGTTCTTTGCCAGTTGTTCTCCCTCTCTAATCCCCAGGAGCTTGAGGTCTTCTTTAACTCGGTCTGTCCATCACTGCCTTGGCCTCCCTATCGGTCGTTTCTTATTTGGTTTCCACATTGTGACATCATGTACTGTTACTTAATTCATTAAATTTTAATAATATATTTAAAAAGATATGTTGATAATTTCCGTAAAAAAGGTAATATAGTTACGTCAAAAAGAAGCTGTTTGCTGTCGGAAAATGTTAATATGTTGATTTTTCTTTATCAAAATAGAAAACTATTAGAATGAAAATTATTATGTTTATTTTTTACAAATTATTGTTATTTAATTTCACATAACATGTAGTATTTATAGGTATAATATTCTGATTATAATTTATAACACAAATACATACACATGGATATCTGTTTATCTGTTAGGATTTATTAAACTATAACATATATATTATATTATACGAGTAAATTATGCACGTGAAAAAATTGAGCTTATTGTCCAAAATTAATAAATAAATAAAATGTAAAACATGTTCTTATTGTTATAAATTTTAATGCTATACATAATTGTTCAATTATTTTTGTATGTATGTAAAATGTTATTAAGTTTCAAATAATAAACATTTGTCAAAAAACTGTATTCTAAAATACTAGTTTTCCGTGGATGTTTTGTTCATAATAAATAATTGTTAACCGATCACTGCCAATTGTCATGTAAAAAGTAGGAAGTCATTGGAAGATATTTAATGTATTGAAAATAAAATTTTAAATGTAATAATAAACGCGTGATTTAATAACAAAATTCACGGACTCACGTGAAGTTAATTTCACGGATTCACGTGTATTTAAATTCATAAATGCACGTGAATTTATTTCACGTGATTGCGTACGTGAATTTTAATTTCACGTGTATCCGTGAATTTAACCACACGTGAAATAGAGACCTTTAATATATACATTTCTATGGCAGCAATACACCGTTGGCTGCGTGCGCGCGCAGCTCTCCATATCCACCATGTTATCACTTATTACTATGACTAAGTAGAGTAATTAAGAGCGCGCGAATTTGAATTATATATGAATATTATTTTATTTTCTAAATAAGATTTAAATCATATACATCGAAATGTACTTCGCTTGCTGATGAATTTTGAGCAAAGTTTTAAAATAATTTTAAAAAAAAGTATACTAAAATATTATGTTTCAGCTTTTGATAGGAAGTCTGTACTATTTAACAATATTTGAATTTTCAACTAGTATTCAAAAGCGTAATAAAAACCAATATCGAAAATATTTAAAAATTGTTTGAAGAACAAACTTCCTATCAAAAACTGATACATAATATTTTATATGTTATTTTTTAGTATACTTTTCTTAACCTTCAAGCACGAAAATAAATATTAATAGTAATAAATCTTTAAAAAATAAGTTATTAATCTCAGTTCAATATTGCTGACCAATTTAATTAATTTTCCTTACTGTTACTGATTCAGCTTTTTCTGTGTTAAAACTTTATTGTTACAGTTGACCAGTGATTTTACTTTATTTTTTGTACTTCATAAACAACCACGGCAACAATAAATGTTCGATTTGTGATACAAAATTTACCCCCAAAAAAAAAAAAAAAAAAAATTTATATGCACACTTAAGAAATATACATGGTGGTAGGCTTTTGAATTTTGAATGTACAGTTTGTAACATAACTTTTAAGGTACTAAGAACTTTGGATTTTCGTAAAATGTAAAAAGTGTAATATCTGTATACTCACTTACCAATATTCTTGCATTGATAATGTCATAAGAATAAATATTTGTAAGTATATTCATGCTTGTGCTCGAGAGTTTTTTAAATGCTTAGACGACAATAATGACGACGAAAAAAAATGACATAAATATTGAAGAAGAAAATACCTTGCTTGAAATGAATGCTATTTCTAGTCATCATAAAGCCGACCAAAATCTGAATATTAAAAATCAGACAGAAATTATTTTGGGTCTGAGTACTAAAATGAATATTGTGATCAAATCAGAAAAAAAATAGAAAAAAAATTAGCTGAAGTTATTAAATTAATGAATCAAGGAAAAACAATATACCTTGAGCCTGTAGAAGATATCAACATGAAAAAAAAAATTGATCCACAGATTCGACTTTATTCACCAAAAAAAAACGTAGTCATAAGACCAAATTTCAAAACCTACTGTACATGAAACTAATATAATAGTATCTGGACTTGAAAATCTAAATACCTAGTGAGAGTATTCACGTTCATGAAACATTTGATCATTTCTATACATAAAATTTACCTTTAAGTTTTTTTTTTCGTCAGTCATAAAAAAGTATTGTAATGTTTTTGTTTTTGTTATTAGTTATTACATTTATTTATAATGAACACAGATAATTAATCACGAATAATATATCAATAATTAAATAATAAGTAATAATAATAATAATAATAAGGCTTAAGCCCCCCAGAATGTAAACGTCAAAATAAAAAATTTAGTGTTTAAATATTTGATATTTATAATTTTTATTTTATTTTGTTGAAATACAAGAATGGTCTGGAAAATTCACGGCTTATCATTGTTGGGAAAATCATATTTTGTAGGTATATATTGATAATCGCTAATATTTTAGAACTTGTGTGCGATACCTGTAGAGTTATAAATACGCAAGCTGCAGGTCGCCACAGCATTAGTGTCGATTACGTTTTTTGGAGCGTATACAGTGATCGCCTTTATTTTTATTTTTTTGTTTTTAATACCTACCCGTGGTTTTTTAAAATTTTATTTTTAAGTGTGTGCTAGACAAATAAAAATATAATTTTATATTATTTGTGTGAATTGTGTATTTATCTGAATTAATCAATTAATTTTAAATTATAAATTATAATTAATTCAATAATGGCTAATGGTCTTTAATATTAAAAAACAAAAATTAGTTACTAATTCCTCGTCAACAACAACACTAGAATATGAAAACGAAGATTTAAATATTGGTTTAGACATTGATATAACTACGCAAAAAAGCTCTAATGATGAAAATGATATGGCTTTAAATAATGTGAAAAAGGTTTTAACAAAACCCTAATTTAGATAAATTATTTCAAGTTGCTTTAACAATTCCTATAAGTTCCTCCACTCGTGAAAGTTTTTCGGCCATTCGTAGAATAAAAACTTGGCTTCGAACTTCTATGCTGCAGGAAAGGTTCAACAACACCTCAATATTATATATTGAAATAGAAATTTTTAAATCTATAAATATTGAAACAATTGTTAATATATTTGCACAAAAAAAATGATGTATACAATTAAAATAAAAATAATTTAGTAGCTATTCAATATTTTATTTTTTTTATGTTCCTATTACCAATATATATATTTGGTGCCTCACCTAGAATCAAGTAGGAGTAGCCCCTACAGTTACTAGGTGGAAGTGTCGGAAGCGACTAAAAATATTTTTTTCTGCTAATGAATAAGACAAAAATGTTAAGCCCCCCACAGATGAAACCAAATATCAACCTATGATAATAATTCTGTGGTTATACACACGTACCCGGTTGCACAGACGATCAATTACTAGTTATCGGACCAATAACTAAGTTATCGAATCGATAAAATTTGATAGGTTGCACAAAGGACCAATAAGTTTTATTAATCCAATAAATATTGTGTTATCGGTTTATTATGTTGTAAACTCGATTTCGGTTCGATAAATATCATGATTTAAGATAATATCTATTCTTAGATCATATACAATGGATCAGTGGCGTATACAAGGGGGTGTTTGGTAGATATGACATCCCCCTTGAGTCGTATCATATATTACATTATTATAGGAACATAGGTAAATCGATAATACAATATGAAATATAAAATAATGCACAATACTAATTACACATATACACATTAACATTATCGCGATTGCGACAATACGTGACGAAAATTATTCGTTTACGTTTTCGTGCAACACAAAACGTTTAATAATAGGTATTGTAGCATCGAATACTGATATTCGAATAGTCAAATATTCGAATGATTTATGGTAAAGCTATCCGAATTCGAATATACTTTACATCTCTATTACAGACATTATGTATACATATTAATTAATTAAAATAAAAGTTTAAGTTTGTACGTATTATATATAATATTTAATAATTATAATTAACAGCCTCCTTCAGAAAATCCTAGCTACGCCACTGCAATGGATAAAATCATCGCATAGCATACCTATAGAATGAGTTGAAGTCAACATAACTATAGGACCGGTGACATCTGCGCCTGCGCATGCTTATCAAATGTCAATCTGTTTTTCGGCTTAAAATTGAATTTAGGCAATACTAATTCTAAATTTACCACACATTGTTATTGATCATCATTTTGACGTAGCAAATACAATATAATTAATTATATTATTATAATAACGCAATTTGAAACTTAACAAACACTTATACTTTATAGTTAATCGTTATCTTGTTCAATAATCAATTAATTAATATTTGCGCCAAAAATTAATGATAAGATGCCACACGCATGCGCATATCACTGTGGTCCAACTGTTATGTTGGGTTCACAAATTATTTGTATGACTCCATCCCTTGTATATGATCTAAGTATCTATTATATTAAATTATCTTAAATCATGATAAATATTCAAAAGAGTTCTATAACTTTATTGGTTCGATACAGACTGATAATATTTTTATCAACATTGTAAATTATAATTTTTATTACATTATTTTGCTTTTTTATTTTGTTTTAATTTAAATCGATAAAATTAACATGTATTCAATATTATGTAAATAAAAATACGTGGAAATAATATGTATTTATAAAAAAAAACCAATAATGATTTAATTTGAAAATTGATAACATACATTTTTATCACTTTTTTTTATCAGTAATACTTAACCACGGTTAATGAACGAACTATTGCATATCATATGAAAGTATTTGTGCAATGCAACGAAATTTGTGGAACCAATAAAGTTATTTATCCGACTGTTTATTGAACCGTTATCATAGCTTATTGAAGTATTTTTATTGATCGTTTGTGCAACCCAGCACATAATAATAAGTTTATTATATAATGGTTATACATATCTTTTCTATGGGCTTATCTTTATAATAAATAATTTGTGATAACATGAAATGATACGGAGAGGTGCGCGCGCACGCAGCCAACTGTGGTGACGCTCGTCGTTAATGTGGGGTTGTGATAATACAATCATTTGTTTTGTTGATTCATGGTCCACGGTCTCTAAACATTGGATTTTCTTCCAAATTCGTTTTGAGAGTGTCACATTAAATTTTTCATTTGTTTCTTTTCTATTGTTTTCGACTGGCTCCCGAATTCCTAGTCAATAACAAGGTAAGCAATATTTTTCTGTGTATTACACTTATAAGCATATGTGTATACACATTCATAAATTGTATATTATAGGTATATAATATTAGACTAAGTTATTTAAGTACAACGGCGTTGGTTGTACATGGTCATATACTATAACTAAGCTGGAAACACAATGGCAGAAATTAACGTTAAAGTGCGTTTGGGAACTGATCTTCTTTATAATACTAAAATACGTATTGACACAGGAGAACCTGTTATAAATTTAAAGAATAAATTGTGTCAAAAGGATGAATCTCTTTCCCTCAAACGAATGATTATTGTTTATTGCGGATGTGTTATGGAAGACAATAGTCCTCTATTTATGTATGATCTATTTGATGGAGCTACGGTGCACGTGTATAAAGATATTACACCGGAAAAGACAGTTAGTCCTACACCATCTTCCGAATCTGATATTAAGAAACTAGTTGCAACTTTTCGTTCATTCTTAGTGAACTCATCTTATAGAGCTGCACTGTTAAAACTTAATAAGCCAGAAGTAATAAATAAGATTATTATAACTACTCCTGGTCTGAATGAAGATCCTGTTGCTCTTACATTGCTACAACATCCTGAACTACTAGTAAAACTCAATGATTTTGAATCAGTCAAACGTATCACAGATAATCATCCTGCTTTTGCATTAGCTGTTATGAAAATTGCTTCAGCTGTTCAGGAAGAAGTTTCGCAGGTAATTTTTATTAAAACTAATTGGTGCCTGCTTTTATTTTTATTAATGTAGAAATGTTTTGCATTGTTTTACATATGTTAGAATCACTCTACTGCAGATATGGCCAGATCTGTAATTAATAATGGCAGTGATGAAGACATTGAAGATATAGATGATTCATCTCCTGCATCTGAGGCCAGTAGTCGACCTGTATCTAGGAACTTATCTTTTGGAACCATCACTGCTGCACAGTTAGCATCAGCTATAGCAAGTGTTACAACTCAACAACCTCAGCCTAGTACTAGTGGCGCAAGTACATCTACTGCAAATACAGAAAATGTGTTGGAGCCTGTCAGTGTTGTACAGAGACAGCAATCAGAGCAACAAGGAGAATTTGATGTACCTACTCAATTACAAATGATGAGAGATATGGGTTTAGTTAATGATGCTTTAAATCTTGAAGCCCTTCAACTTGGTGGTGATTTGGAAACTGCTGTTGAATTAGTATTAAACGGTTTCAATACCACAGATCTCGACAGAGAAAATGATTAAAATCATTGTATTAATGTTAAATTTTAATTTAATTTTAAACAATAGTTTTAAAAAATATTTATTAGAAGTGTTGATATTATAAAAATGTTATTATTCTTGCATTCATTTTTTAAAACTAATTTCTTATTTATACATATTTTTAAAATGCTTAAAGCAATTAATTATATTTATAACTTAATTATATTTGAGTTTAATGTTTACATATAAGAATATATCCCTCATACTACCCAATTAAATTATTGAATCAAAAAATATTGGTAAACATTAGTTATTTTTAAATGAACCAAACATTTATATTGTATTATAATGTACAATAAATATACTTTAAATATATTATATTTCAACTAATTAAGAATCTATGAAAAATTAATATCATAAATTATTTATTTCATTAAAAGTTAAAACAATAAATTGAAAATTCCACTTACTAGCTTGATAGTAGTTTCTTATTATTGTTATAAAAGATTTTTTACTGTACAACTACAGGTTAATTCAGCTAGGAAAAGTAAAATTTTCCCAAATACCACTGATTTAGTCAATGATAAAATAATTATTCATTGAATTAGTATTAAATACAAGATAAAAAATATTTTGTCTATAAATTATCAACAGTTCTAAAATTGTTCTTATTAAATACATTTCTTAATTCGGACGGTTCTCTTGAGGATACTAGGAGTTTCTACAGTTTTTTTACTTCATGGGTATGTCTCGCTTTTTCTTTTTCATTGTCAGTGACAGCCAGTTAAATTGTTTAAAGATTCATAACTGCATTACAGATCTCTTCTGTTGGAACCCCTGCAAGATTCAGGTGTGAATCCACATCAATCTAATCTTTGTACACTTTTTCCAAAAGTTTGACTGATTTTAATGGTAATGATAAAGTACATTGAAATTATAATACATTGGTGATTGCCAAATAACTGGAATTTTTTGATGAACATAACCCTTTTTGTTTGAAATAACTGATGTGTTGTTTCAATAATCTAATTGATTTATAATGTTTTAATACACGTCTGATCCGTCCCTAGACATTTTGTTTCAATAACGCGATTGTATTAATTATCTGTGTTCTTAATAAGCAGCTTCTACTGTAATTGATAAATTTTGACATTGTATTCATATAAGCAAATTAAATTTATATCTGCTTATTTACTTATAAAAAAGAAAAATATATAGATTGTATTTATTAAAAAATATTAGTAAAATAAAGTATTTTCTTCAAATGCTTTATATTATATAAAAATGTTATTTTATTTATATCATATAAACTTAAAAACATTTGAACCTCTTCCAATTTATTATTTGTCATCTAGCTTTGTTATGTAAAAATAATAATTTTTGGACTTTGTACAAGATTATTTCCTCTTTAATTATTCAAATAAATATTGTTTTTTTTTAAATATATTATATTCTTATTTTAATAATAAACAAATGTCAGAAAGAATTTTACCATAAATTGTTATTTAAACTAATACTTGATAAAATGATCCATAATAATTAAATAAATATAAAATATGTCTGTAATATTTGAATGAAACTTTTAAGTAAATACTAATTTATAATTAGTAGTATCGTTTCAGTATCATTTATACATCTGACTTATAATTATGTGTGTGTTTCCAGTTAAAATGATATTTTCAAAAACAATTATTTGATAATTAAAGATAAGAAAATTGCTGTATATTTTTCTTAGTTATTCAAGTCTGTTAACTCCATTAAAACATGATTTGTTCTCTTTGAATCAGATAGATTCGATTCATGGTTCATTGTATTTTAATTAAAAACAAAACATATATTTTTTTAAATATTTTCTTATATGTTGAAATAGTGATAAATTAACTATGGTTAAAAACCTGTAGATACTGTACATTTAGTTTTATAAAAGTAAATATGATATGCCACTTAATTATTATAAAAAAATAAATAATAAAATTCTAATTAAAATAAAATTTGTTGGTAGTATATAAGTTCAACTCAAAGCTTAGGGGTGTTATAAAAATGTGTCCTAAATTATACTTATGTATAATATATATCTGTCATCTATATTATATCTAAAAATCTTATTTAAAGGTGCTATTTCTGTTTTTGTTATTGTACTATTAAAATCTAATCAGATTTTAATTATACATTTGTAAATACATCACTGGATAATGATTAATAAATAAGTTATTATCTGAATTAAATATGTAATAAACATACTACATATTGTAAAAAATAAAAAATATGAAATCCAAAAAAAATCCTAGGTATGTTATGGAATATTATAGGAACATGTTTTACTAATATTTCTTGTATAAAATGATGATGAAACTAATTGTATTGATTCTGCTATTGGATGATTCTGTTTCAGCATTTGATTGATTATTATGCTGTTAGAGTACCTAGTGTTTGCCTAACTATGTGTGTGTGTATGTAGGGAGGGGGATCAATAACATTGCAGAAGCAGTTATCACGAACCAAAATTTATTATTTTTTTAATGATTTTAAAATAAATTAAGCAGGGAAAAGATTAAAATAATGACTGGTTACTGCTTATTAATAAATATTCATGTTCCATGATTTTAATATGGTTCTAATACAATTGTGTTTATTATCATTAATATATAATTGACGAAAATGTTTTAGTAATGTGGGAAATAGTGTATCTATTTGAAAAACATTTGAAACTAAAAAAATATAATTAATTAATCATACACTAAAGTATAAATATAAAGTATTAATAGGGTTTATTAATCATCAAAATGAAATAATTTCTCATGATGACGTTAGTTATTATCTCGTGATTAAATTTGTATCTGTATTATTTATTTTCAGGTACATCAAGTTCAAGAAGTTAACTTAAAAATTAATTAATTAATTAACAAATCCACAAAAAAATGCCACCAATTCACATCAGCAAAAAGAAACCGTAATAAACATATATCGTCGAATTATCTTTTTTTTTTTTTTAATTTAGTTATTATATTATATACTTAGATTTACTGAAAGTATTAGTGTCCTACTTATGTTTCAATCTTATTATATTTTGGTTTAATTTCCTTATAGGACCTACGTGCCTCCCCAGGGCGTTCGTTGTCAAAAATGCTTGGAGTTAGGACATTGGACTTACGAGTGCAAGGGAAAAAGGAAATTTGCGGACCGTCCGACTCGTACGACTTTGCTTAAAAGAAATTTGAACAAAAATAGGCCCGCCAGTCAAATCTTACCCAAGTACTTAAAACATATTATAATGAACCTATATACAACATACAATATTATTTAATACAATAGACTTAATTACTTTCGTATTATAATAATTAATAAATAATAATCAATAACATTAATGCCTTGTAGGTTATAATTTTAGTCGTAATTTGATTATTAAAATCAAAAACAAAATAATTTATATTAATATAAATACCTATTAATTAAGTTTATTTTATAATCCTTTTTTTTTTTAAAGAAAGAAATTGTGTTCGTAATTTTGAGATGGAAATGAAATTAATTTAACCTGAATGTTTTTACTTAGGCCGAAAACGGAGAGTTTGAAAAAGAAACAAAAAAAGAAGAAAAATTCGTCTGATTCAGACAGCGATAGCAGCGGTAGTTCGTCTTCTAGCAGCAGTGCCGACGACAGCCAGTCTAACAGCAGCAAGAGCAGCAGCAGTGGTGACAGTGACAGTAGTAGTAGTAGTAGTAGTAGTAGTAGTAGTAGTAGTAGTAGTACTAGTACTAGTAGTAGTAGCGACATTGATAGTAATAGCAGCAGTAGTGGAAGTAATGAAAATAACAAAGCTAAAAAGAAAAGAAAAATGTAAATACCCAATCGGAAAACTATTTGACGTCGTATCAACGCATGCATGTGTGTGTGTTTCGTTTCATATTTTATGATTTAATTATATGTAACATTCACATTTATCGTTTAATTATTACCTATTTAATTATTAACATTACCTTAGTCTTATTGTTAAAAAAAAAAAAAAAAATGATGTCTAAAAGACGACGTCGGGTCACGATTTCTCGGACTCTGAAGTAGTTCCGCTTGAGGAAGAGGATGAGGAGGATGTACTACAACTACTTGTACTACAATTCGACGAAGAGCTGACTGGATCGTCGTCGTCCGATTCTTCATGTACGTCGCTCTCTTTTGACTTTATGTGGTCGTGAACGGTCGGAACCAAAATCGTCCTGTGAATCAGTGGCCGTGTCAAACACACAAATATACAAAATGTACGCTCGAACGACGTGATGGAATAATGCAACGTTGTTAATTTTTCATTATAAATTGGTTTTCAATTATTTTATACGTATATATACATATATATTATTACCAGTAAGCTTAAGGCATTTTTTTCTCTATATATTAAATGTGTTAATGTGACGAGAAACTGACTGTTTAAATTATAATACAACAATATAATTAAAATATGTTTAAAAACGATAATTATTATTATTTTTTAATAAAGAAGGAACGAAAAAATAACAAACAAAACGAACTTTTTTTTGAGAATCCTTTTGCTGTGCGAACACGTCTCGTCATCTGGACACGTGCAGGGATCTGTGTTCGATACTACGACGTGCCCGTACGACCGGCATCGGATGCACAGCTGCGGCGCCAAACATAGCTCGTCCATGACACAGAGATCCGGTCGTCGCGGTTTTTCTGGCTTTTCGGTTGTACTCTGCTCGCGACTACGACGCGTTTAGAGATGCATACGGTGCGCGCACGCTCGGTGATGTTTGAAAAAACAATTTTTTAATAAAAGAACTGAAAAAGCCAAATTCACTTATCCCACTTCTTCGGTAATTTTTTTTTTTTTTTTTTGGGCATAAGTTCAAGAATATGTACATATTATATACATGCACGTACATAAATACATGCACATAATACACAAACATATAGCTGTTAGCGCGCCATAATAATGTACCATTAATTCTCATCGCGCGACAGGTTTAAAAGTGTTCACCCTCTGTCATTACAGCATCAGCAATAACGACAGTAGCTCAAAAGTAAAATTACAGGGGTGGCTGAAGTCCCATTACCCAGAAATTAACATTTTAAATATAAGTTCGATTCCGACAGCCGATGTGGATTTCATTCGTCGTTGCATTATCAACGGTTATCGATGCTAAAGCTTAAAAAAAAATTGATCCTTGGCACGTTGATGATAGGTTGGAGATATGTATTATGTATACCATAATGTTATTGTTATACTACTTTAGAAGTTATAAGTTAGTTATAAGCTTAAGCTCTTGATTGTGTTCGCAAATATTTGTCATTACCGCGGTTCACGATATTTTAAACTATCCATGTTACTCACTAAGTAAGAGCGAAAAAGACCACGGTCAAGTTCACAATATATTGACCATGCGAGCCATTTAGCGCTTAAAAAAAAAATTGTTTCAAGTATACATGAAACAATTATTCTGGAACGAATTTTTTAATTTTTCAATCGTCTTCCTCCATAGACGTATTTAAACATTTAGTGATCTGTGTGGGTAGGGCTTTTATGTAAATTTTCCCCTATCAGTCGTGTCTTAATTATATAATTTGTATAATCATATATTTATACATTTTTGTTCAGATAAAAAATTAAATTAAGTAAATAATAATTTGAGCAACACTTATATCCTTGCATAACATGTTCACGTCTTGGATACAACCCTCATTTGGTCCTTTACCTTTTCAAAAGTACCTCTGCCCTTCACTAAACGTGAATTCACTCCTCTGTATCGGGGTCTTCTCAATGCGATTTTCTGGTATTCACTTAAAATTGTTATAAATTATACACAGTGCACGTTAGGAAACTGCAATATTACTACACATCTCGGATAAAAATGTTAAAGATATCGGACTAATTAGGGTATTCGAAAAATTCGCTTGAAAATCTGGAGCACATGTCAACACGATACTGTCGTACGTTCTGTATAATATGCAAAAATATATATATATGAGTATATAAGATGTACTAAAAATGCCATTGAGTACTGAAATTAAATAAAAAATATAAAATATAATTTTCCACGGGGATCAAATAACTCGTTTTATTATCTCTGACACTGAATGAAAACGAAAGCAAAGCTTAATGTGTGAACAGTACCTACACTATGTGATCATAAAATTCGAACATGTATAGATAATATTATACAGTCAATTAATTCAAAAACAAAAAATAACGCAATCGGGTCGTGTAACTATACCGTATATTTATAATGTTTTCTGCACGCCAACCGTCAAATTTATCGTAAATTAATTCGCACTCAAGTCATTGACTGGTCAAATATATTATTTAGGTGTTAGACTTCTGTCCCGAACACGGATTGACTGCGCTGACCATGTTGGAGACGTCTTAAGATTTCAGAGATTACTCGATTAACAGATATGTAGTCGTCGAAAATGATTTATTTCGTCTGTACATGATCAAGTCTCCCTCCTCCGCACGAAAACCGTCGACGGTTTTGAAAAAATATCTAAATCAATATCGTTTTGATTGATATTTTTCAAAAACAGGTAGGTGTTGGCTGTAGTTCGTATAGGTACTTTGCGAACTGGTCGGATTTTTCTTTCGCTTGTTTTACAGTCCTTAAAATAGTTTAGCGTTGGGATATTCTATTATTTCACGGTGACCGTTACTGTTAACCTGCCAAAAATCTCGGTACACGACTGCACACAGGTGCGTCAAAACAAAAATAAACCTTTATTCGAACGGGAGGGCTACATATCTGTATTTACGCGTAAGACAACAAAAGTTTGTCGATCGTTTTTGAATATAGTATTGAACGTTTCGAACGAACCATGACCTGTTATGTATGGAATTAAACGGAAAACTATTTGTGTTTGAACGTTTCAGACATCACTCAGCATTGAAATCGTAATATACTAATAAAATATAACTAAAATTCCAATTCAGATTAAAGTTCATCAATAGGTCACCGAGTAGATTTGATTTTTAGACGGACACTCCTAGTTATTTACCGATCACCTTCGTTATTTTTAAAATACATAATATTTTTTAAGTTTACAGCTAACCAATAAACCATACTAAACATTATTAGATACATATTCGATTAGATTTACTTTGTGAATTTATTTTTATTTTTATTATGTGCCATATGATATTATTATCAATACACAATCAAAAGGTTTTTTAGATTAACCCAAATTTCTAATTCATTCATTTGATACCGTCCTACTTAAATTTTGCAGGCTACCTATGTATTCATTATAATTACACATGTATTGTTTATACTTTTTGGTACTTTAATATGTTTTCAAAGCTTATATGGATTTATAATATGGGAACTACATTATAACTATTTTGGATTAAAATGTATAAAATTAATCATAATAATTTAATAAAATGTGAGTTATGAGTTGTGACTCATAAACGTTACCTATCGATAAAAGTTTTCATTTGTATCGTAAGAAAATAATAACTTTTAACGTTACTTTAATTGAGAGGAATTTAACCGGTGGCGTGCAGTCAGGGCAAGCGAGGTAAGCGGCGCATGCTCAGATAAAAGTAAAAAAAAAGGGGAAAAAAGAGTACTTATTCGTTATTTTTAATAATATAAAATGTCATTGCTAATGATTTAATCAGAAGAATTTACAAATAAAATAAATACAAACAATAATATAATTTGTAAAAAAAATCAAGAAAATGTTTTATTGTATAGGCAACTTAATATACATAAGTAAGCACTCAGTTTTTTCTAGACTTGACCAATGTTGTAGTATTAGAACGACTGGGTGCGGTAGAAGAGGAAAGGGGGGGGGGTGACGACGATTTTACATGGTCCTCGAAAGCTCTCGGCAAAAGGCTTCTGATGGGATTTGATTAGCCACCGCCACCGTCACATTATATCAGCAGCGCGTTTTTGACTATGGCATATTCCATGGTAGTCGGTAGAACCGTCCATCGGTGGATGTTTTCATTCTTATTAATTCTTATCGAAAAACCTAAATCAGAATCAAAACAGACTGCTTGTGTTATCTGTTTATCTGTGTATACTGTTGTGTTATTGACAGCATTTTATTTTCACTCTCAAGTCGTATCGAGCACATCACCAGAGAAACATTATAATTATGTAACAATATTCATTAGGTATACAAATTGTATATTACGAATATATTCTTTTTATTTCTTATCAAATCGAATCAAATCCCATCAGAGATCAACTCAAGGCCAGGAAAGACTAAGTTATCTATCATTAATATCAATTGAAAAAGAACTGTTAAGTAAAAAAATCTAATACCTACAGAGTTTTACGATGAAGTTATAAATGAGTTTGTAAAATAAGAAAGAAGAATTGATTTTGTTTATAAATAATTTCAATTTTGATTTTGTTTAAATTTAAAATATTTGTTTACTTATTATATTATATAATATATATTTAACATTAAACTTGTTTAGTAATAAATATAATAACTAGTAAAATATTAATATGAGTACATTTTTATTGTATTTTGGTAGATATGCTTATTTTAGCGCTTGCCCATAATGTTTTACCACCGCACTCCACTGAATTTAACTGTCACCACTCATTTGAAGTATGGACATTTCAAGCATAACAATTTCTACCTTCGATTTATCTTTGATTTTAATCGAAATTATGAATAATCTTAATTGCTGTGTAATATATGAAGTGTGATAATTGCCGGAATCAGCAATACCTGAGTAATTGGAGTAATAAACTCCGAGTAATCTTGGAGAATGCAAATACTATTGTACAACTGTCAATATTTTGAATTTTACTACGTATCCTTACAAATTATTTGAACGCCCATGAGACAAAATAAATATTACGTTGGTAATTTAATCCAAAATTATTCACCTTTTTGTCAATTGATATTAAGCACATCATTAATTGATAACATTTAAAAGAAATGAGATAATACTAATAATAGTATTTAATACTTACAACAATTAGTGTCTACAGACAATTTTTTTTTTTTATAAAACATAGTTTATCTTTTTTTTTTTGATAAGAATCAACAAAATAAACTAAATTATTAAGAAACTATTATTAATTAATTATTAATTATTCCTAGAATAATGGCATTATACGAATACGATTTTATATTAATAATATGAATAATTTATTACCATATAATAATTATATACACTTAAAAATTCGCCGTAGGCATTCCGCCACTTACTTGACCACCCTTAAGACCGTCCTTGTTATTGGTACCACGAATTATTATATACTGATATAAATATTTATATATATAACCACTATATTATCTAGATTTAAGAAGAAAAATAAAATTAACTGGCGTAATGATAATTATTATTGCATGATTATTTTTATTATATTTAATTTGAATAAGTTTTAAAATCCATTGCATGAAGTTACCTATTAAAAGCTGTAAGCAGAAACCGGTACTCTAAACGCGAGAAAATAAATTGATTTAACATTTGTTTTTATAAACAATTACCTATAGTCCCTACATAATTAATTTAATTTAATAATATAATATTAATTTTAAATTATTATAATATGTTTAATATATTTTTATAGTACGAGTCGATTGAAATCAAACTCAAAAAACTGTAATATCGCATTGCAATAAATTATCACTAATGAAGCTAATAATATCATGTAATAAAAGAGCCAAACTTATAAAAACAAATATAATATAAAAATATATGTAATATTAAAATTTAAATAAATATAAATCAATTTATAGTACCTACATATATACAGTATACATAAAAAAAAAAATAGTAAATGCTAGTTGAGAACACTCAATATCTTTGCACTAGTAACAGTAACTAATTGTTAAAGTAATATTTACAAGTTACTATAATTTTAATTATTATTAATTATTACTTTAATTTATGCAAGAAAGCAAAAAAACGTCAATAAATATATTATCTACTTCATTCTATTTAAGGGGTCTGTTGGAATTTATTAATAATTAATAATAAGTTTAATTCTCATTTAAAATAAAAGTTTATTTAGTTATTAATTAATTTCATGTATAAATTGTTCAAATTGTTCTTCACCGTGAACAAAATATGATTCAATGCATCTTAATTATTTATTTGTTGCAGCTGTAATTTGTTCATCGGTCAGCTGATTGTATGTTGCTGTTATTTTATCTTTTAAATTTTGAAGATTTATAACATGATCAGCATACATAATTGTTTTTAAGTAATTATGTTTAAATAGTCGCGAATTATGTGAACATAGTGAGCTGGAGCGTCGTTATGATGAAAAATATTTTTCTCTTATTATATCAACTTGATTATTAGGAAATATTTAATTGATTAGAAAAGATTTTTAATTGATATATTATTTTGGTACAAATAGTGACTTTCTCTTTTCGGGCCAAGTTATAATTTAAGAATTTTGATGTGAAAAAGAAAATTAACAGAGTGTTATAAATTATTAAGAGTTCTAAGCTTATTGGTTAGGAAATTATAATTGTATGGAATTTTTTTTTTCCATACCATTTTATCTGTATTGAGCCAGAAAATGTATTCATATAATTAATTGTCAGTAAAATTGATCAGTAAACAGTAAAATTATTACTAATAATTAATACTTTGATTGATTATTATTAGGATTCGGATTTAAATGTATTAAAAATGCTATAAAAACAGCTAAAAAGGTATTTTACCATGAAAATGTCCTTCAATATTTTTTTTTAAATGTATTCTTTTATTAGACTAATAAAAACTAATAAATTATTAGATAGGTAATTTATAATTGTATTAAAAAACTGAGAATTAAAAATGTTGACTTGTGACTGGCGACGATGTCTGAGAATCATATTTGAAGAGACAAATATAGTCAGAAGTTAATTTTCCTGATATGTTTGTTAGAGGAATTTATTTACCTTCTAAAATTGTTTCCATTATATTATAGGTAACCATAATTATTTTTTAAAATATTTTCCAATTTTTTCTGTATTGTTTTTTCATAATTACTTGTATTATTTGAAATACAAGTTTTGGCATTATTTAAGACACCAATTATCTCAGCTAATGTAACTTAAGAAATTATACAGCTTGGTATATTTCCATAGTTGAATTTTATAAATATTAAATTTTATCAAATTTTTTTGACTGCCATTAATTGTTTAACTTTCTTGATACCTGTGACATTGTTTTCTTCAAATCCAATAATTACTGTTTTAATAAATTGAAAATATTTATAGCAGTGTAGCAACTGTATAGCAACTTCTATCCAAGATTTTAATGTATCAATATTAGTTGAGTTGGTAAAGGAATAGTTGAGCCTAAAAATTTAAACTTCAAAACTCTTTGCTTTTAAAAAAATGTTCTTTACATTTGAAATTTGTAATATATAAAAATACTGTGTAATATACACGTATACTGTAAAAATGTACATTAAAACAAATAAAATGACTGATTAACACTCCTATATGCTCTTAAAATGAGAAAAAATGTAAAAATACAAAAAAAACATGAATTAAAATGCAAAATAAAAGTTTCAGTTTTGAAGTGTCTGTTGCATATAACATATCGATATTATGAACTTGAAAAGCATTGTCTAAGGACATCCAAATAAAGATGCATTTTGCATTGAAATGCCGACATCAATTATTATATTTAATTAGATACATCAGTCGTATATAGCTATAATATATATATGCTATAATCTTTGACCATTTAACTAACATAATATAAAATGTATTTTATGTTTCAAAAAACTGGCTTCAAATATTTCTCTGTGATAAATGATTTTTTAAATAACCTCATACTTAATGAACTAAGTGATATGTTGATTAGGTTGATAGGATAATGTTTTTGATTAAATATTAAATTAATTTTAATATAAAATATTTCGAATTATTCGCCTTTACTTTAAACAATGCCTTAAAACAACTTTCCATCTCCTTAACTACAGCGTTCTTTACCATTGCTCCCGAGAAAAGCCACTTTATGATTTTTACTCGTAGACAAATTTTAGCACATCCTAATATGATCCTCAATAATCAAGTTATTCAGCCATCGTCAACTGTCACCTACCTAGGCCTCAAACTCGATCCGAAACTTAGATGGGTTCCACACTTCCAATATTTAAAAGGCATAATCTCTCGATGGTCTAACTTTCTACGTGCCACATCTGGCACTCACTGGGGCTCGCACCCTTCATGCCTCCTTAAAATTTTTAACGCGGTAATCAGGTCCAAAGCTGATTATGGTTCGTTTCTTTATTCATCCGCTTCTCTCACATAGGAAAAAGCTTAACTCCATTCTGTTATCATGCCACCGCACCACAGTTGGTGCCCTAAGTTCTTCTCCTTTAGCAAGTCTAGAGGTGGAATGCGCCTGCCTTCCTATCGAACTTAGAAGTCGATGCCTGGCAGGTAAATTTTTACTCAAAACGTTATCTTCTTCTAACCAGTCGCTTTTCCAAATGTTTGTCTCCATTAAGTCTTTCTGGACTTACGTGACTAAAACACTCCCTATCCTTGCTTCTGTTGCCTTCTCATTCTCTGCTTTTTCACCACTTGTTTATCGCCCCAGCTTCCGGCTACAGATTTATGATACGCCTTACGCTGCACTCTCGTTTTTTCCTGAAGTAACTGTTTCTCCCAATTTCCTTGGCTATTCCCCAAAAGAACTACCGCGTCTGCCTCAAACTCTGGTTGATTCTTTGTTTAACGAATATATTTCATATAATTTTCCTAGCTCTGTTCGAATTTTTACTGACGGCTCGGTGTCTCTTAACTCTGCCGGCTTCTCCTTCTTCATCCCCTCGCTCAATATTTCTTTTGCTGACAAATTACATCCCCAGACATCATCATTCTCTGCTGAATGTTATGCTATAATTAGCGCTCTGCAATTCTCTTTCACATTAGAATACAATTCTTTTCTTATCTTATCCGACTCGCAATCATGTCTTCTTGCCATATTCTCTGATTCGTTTTTATCTGCCCTCTCTCCTCTTGTTCTCGTCATCAAATCCTTAGTATATCGTCTTAGTCTTGCTTATAAAACAGTTAAGTTTTTCTGGATTCCTAGTCATATCGGTATAGCCGGTAATGAGCGAGCCGACCACCTAGCTTTTCCAACAAAATCCCTCATCTATTTTTCTCCTTTTAAAACACCTGCTTCTGATTTTCTTCCGATTCACCGCAAACTATTGCGCAATGCCTGGCAAACTAAATGGGACTCTCTACCACCTAACTATGCTACATGGCATAGACACATAGTTTCCTCAATTCCCAAACATCCATGGTTTAAAGACCTCGAGATTTCTAGGCACCTAATCGTATCCTTCACTCGTCTTCGCATTGGTCATAGCTTACTTCCTTACCATTCTTCTAAACTTAATCTAAATTCTTCCCCTCTTTGTACACTACATCACGACGAATCGATATGCGATCTTGATCACATCCTTTTCAATTGCCCTTCTCTCATAACTAATAGACAACTTCTTTTCTCTTTTCTTTCGTCTTTAGGCTATATTTCTCCCGATTTAATCTTCTTTTTAACTCCCGTTACATCCCTATCATCCGTTCTCTTATCCAATTCATTCATACCGCTGGCTTCCTCATATAACGCTAATATGTAATTACATTGTCTGTTAATTTTTTTTTTTCTTTATTTGTCTGTTTTCCTTTTTTGATACATAATTATTTTATAATCGCTTTGCTATAGTTATTTTTTAATAAAAGGCAATTTAAAAAAAAAAAAAAAATATAAAATATTCAAATAATATCATATGTGTTATTTAGTATAATAGAGTTATAAAACTAAAAACCATATACTAGACAACAAACAATCATAGTATACAATGAACCGACTGTATTAATTTGTGTTTAAATTTTGTTTAAATATTTAATCAATTTTTTTTGTTGGTTTGTGATTTTTATAACAATGACCGAAATTATATGAACCGTTTACAGTCCTCTGTAATCGGTTTATATTAACAAATTTAATTTCGAAAATACAATTTTAATTGTACCTATTTCATTATAGAAACAATTAAATAATACAAATAGCAAATAATTGTTATAGTAATAGAACCGGACAACAAAATATAAAAAAAAACAATACGTTAAACATTAATTTAACATTTAGGTACAACATTTAGGTTAGGAATTATTATCTCATTAATAAATTATAATAGTACAGAAGAAAAAGTATTATTTTTTATTTTAAATGTATTATTATGTTTACGATTTATTTTACTAAATACTATATAATCCATGCGAACTAATATACATAACTATATTAAATAGATTTTGAAATTTTTTCGGTGTTGTAAAGTAGATATTTTAATTGAAAATTGTCTTATAATTCTCACCAGTTGTGTTTAACCTTTTCAATCCGGTATTATGAGCCTCTGTTCAACCCATATTAAAAAACAATTAATGACGTACATTGGAACAAGAATTGTGAGAATAAACGAGATAAATGGATATCGTAATAAGGAAATAATTGCAATATATAATTTTATTTATTGAATATTTAATTTTAAACTATTGTGGATAAAACATCTCCTCGGGGGCACATATATACCAGTTTATCACCTCGTAGCATACTGTTTCGTGTGTTCGTCCGTGGAAAGTATGGTTTAGTTTTAATATCATAAAATATCGTGTGGTTAATAACAGTTGTAAACGAATTACAATTAAATTTAAAATTGTTTAGTATTATTCTGTCAATTATTTTTAAATATGTGTAAAATGTAGTGCACTCGTTATAATATAATAATATATTCTAATTACAGTATAATAACATTAGTTTCTCTGAAATGTGTAAGATATTTTTCGTAATCTGGTACTTAGAATTTTAAATAAGTTTTTTACTAGCATATATATATATATATATATATATATATATATGTATATTATATATATATGTATATTGTAATTCTACAATAAATTACAAGATTTTTATCTTTGAATATTGTTTCAGAAATATAATTAATTCGTTCGATTTCCAAACTTATTATCAAACCGTAAATTTTATAGTATAGAATTTTTTTTTAACAATTTTAGTCTTAAAAATATTAATATATTGATTATGGTTTTTACACAATTTCTATTCACAATTTATTGTGAATTATTATTCACAATTTCATACACAAAAATATCATCCAATTTTTGTTATAGAAATAGCACCCAGGATCAAAAAAAAATATAATTTATCTTTATATTTTACATAAATATAATTCGTAAATATATTTTTCTATTTTACGTTTTAATGTTGGTGATCAGAGACATTTTTTTATAGTTTTCTTATCGTATTCTTAATTCAAAAGATGAATATAAATAATTATATAATAACAGCTGAAGACAATTTGGTTCTTCCGCCAAATTGTTGATGAAGTACATTTGAAAATTAATTGCTGTTTTATTTAAATATTCTGATGATTTTGAATAACGTTGGTCTTATTTGGAATTCAAAATTTCTATATTGAATTGTTATAATTATTAGAAAAATAATTTAAATTAAAAGATAACTAGTAAAATATTGTATTATTTGTTCCTACAGATTTTAGTTTGATAGCTATGTAGATATACTCCAAGTTTTAAATTCGTCAATAAAACGACAAAATGATAAGAGCTGGTTCTAGGATATATCGGTTCATATCTATTACGAAATATCTGAGAAAAAAGCAACGTTATTATCTATAATTGTTATACTTTTAAACATAAATCCAATAAAGAGTTATTGAACTCGATTTGCCGGAAATAAAAAAAATATCGAAGGCAGAAAACACGCACTAATCTAACACGTAGCCAGTGCCGCGAAAACCGGGTATGCAGAGTATGCCGTGCACATAGGCCCCAAGGCTTACATAAATTTGGGGGACCCCCTAATCCCAGCCCAAAGTAAACTACACTTTACAAACACACAATTATTTAATAATAAAAAGAAAATTTTTTAAAATTCAGGTAAGGTTGTTATAATATTTTAGAATAATATAATTTTATTTATATTTATTTAACAATGAGTCCATTGAATATTTGAGTAGGCATACAACATACCTACCTAAACTACTTAAATAAATTTACTACATAAATGTGTAGTGAAGTATAATATACAACAGTTATAGGTATTCAGTTTGGTATATATACATATATCAATGAATATTAATAAATATATATATATAAATATTAATAATATTATATCATACACTAACTGATGTGAAACGTGTTTTAAAACCTAAAAAAATTGATACTTAAATTGAACAAATATAAATCCTAGGAAGGGGCCCAATATAATTACCGCACATGGGCCTCCTATTTTGTAGTTGCGGCACTGCACATAGCTATTTTAAATCTTAAATTCCATGCTATAGTCCATCAAGTGTTGAAAATCGACGTTAATAACCGTTATCTAGTTATGATCCTGATTATTTAATAGCAAATATTCATTACAATAAAAACGTGTAATAATTTTTAAACCAACGCAAATAAAAAAAATCTACTTACCTAGTGTATATACACACTAATAATGTCCTTTGTCACATCACTGTTCGCTTTTGGTTGTTTCGGTTACTTGTAATAATCGATGTACTTGATCATAATATATCCTGATAAACACATAATATATACGTTTCTAATATTTATGTACATCATTAATGTGTACTTGATTACACTAGCTGAATTAAATAATGTGATTTAACACGTCCAAACAACATGGTGTGCACAAACCGATGATAACGAATGTTCATAAAAATTATCACTACGTATGACTGTCATTATAATTTATTATAAATTGTTGCAGTGGTTAAACGTATCTTTGTTCCAGTACACCTGTAATCGATCATTATGAGTGCGGTATCAATCAAGACACGCGTTTTTAAACTTCAATCATAGTTGTGCACAGTGGGTATGTAGGGTATGCAACTACATATTCTGAACACAGAACCTTGTTTTAAAAATATCAAAAATAAATAAAAAGCATGATATATTTAGTCTTTAAATTATTTGATGATTGGGGGATCAGTGGCAGCGTTTGGCATACTTTTTTTTTTTTTTTTTTAGTATTCAATCCGTAGATTGGTCTACAATAAATGTTCTCTCCATGATTCTCTGTCTTTTTTATTATTATTACTAAATATTAAAATTATTTTTCCACGATTATATGTCTACACACATACATGCCTATGTACAAAATCATTTATTCTATTTTCGTTTTTTGAAAACTATATATATCGGGCATGTACCAGTTGCCTCCAAAAGTACCTTTTTTTATACCAATTCCTCCCAAATTACCAAGAGGAAAATGTACCAGTTGCCCTCACATGTTAACATATATACGATTACAATATATAGCTCATAAAATAGAAGTAAATATAAAAATCATTAATAAAATATAAAATTATTTTTAAAAACAAAGTACGAGTAAAATAGTACAATGTTGCGTGCCAACCGTTTGATCGTACATCGATGTATTTCAGTTACTCGCTCAGTCTATTCATCGCTTGGATGTAGGTTTAGTGTTATTCCTACTGTACTGTATGATATTCACGGATAACGCTGGTAACTGTACATAGAACATTCTTGTATATAAGATCAACGAAATGAACCAAAAATCAACTTCCCTTAGTACTCAGGACCCAACTCGGATGCTCCGATTTAATGTTAATCATATACATTTGATTGAAATTCTTCTCGTATTAATTTTAATGGTCGTTTAGAAACTTCATCCACAGCTTTCTGTTATAAATTATTAAAAATGGTTATTTTTGTTAAATTTTTACACGGCGAATGTTTGTGTTTGAAAACCGATTTTAAAAGCACCGTTTCGTCTTCACTTAAAGACAGCTTTGACGTACACGACTTTAATGTACTTCGCCATTTTGCACTAGCTTGTGTAATGCGATCTTTATAAAAAGTATAATTATTTAAAATTAACAAAATATTGCTCTTTTTACTATAAACTCGCGTAATATTTTCCATCGTGTTAACAACATCAGTGCTTTCCGTATTTCTTCTACTAAAATGTACTTATCAAAGATGTAGGTATACATCGTATCATATAATAGTTTCTAACAACCATAAAATTACATATAAAGATATAATAAATGATAATAATTATCCCCTCAGACGCATCTAAAATTACGCGTTTTGGTAAAATACTTGCTTTGCAAAAAGTAAGCTATTATTATTTATTAGTTATTACAAAATACAATATTGTATATTATATTTCTAATTTACAAGCATATTTATTTTTATAAATAATTTTATATTTTATTTATGATTTGTATATTTACCTCCCCTATTTTACGAGCTATGTATTGTAATATATTGTAATATTGTGTATATATTAACATGTGAGGGCAACTGGTACATTCGATTGAGGGCAACTGGTACATTTGGTTGAGGACAATTGATATATTTTTAAAATCTCGGTAACTGGTCAACACCCCATATATCTCTATACAGCTTGCCAAGTGCTGCGTTGGTATCTCTGCATAAAGCCGGGATCCCACGACTCGTGCATTTGACGAATATTTACGAATATTTATATAATCGGCAAATTATATGAATAGCCAAGTAGACTATTTCCAAAACTCTTGTAGTTGACGAATATATATGAATACTCTGATAACCATCAATTTAGCCAAAAAGCCGAGGGGCATCATTTCCACGAGTAGTCTATGTACAATTATTATAAAATATAATTATAATTATAAATTATTATACAATTATTCGCCGTAGGACCAACAATCGTCCTGTGCCCAGTGACAACTTCTTGCATTATACAAGAGAAACTTAGTTTCTTCGTCTTGTATTTTTACCCATGCATAATTTACAAGATTCCGATTCTTGTGATCAGAATGTTTTGGATTCTAAATCGATGGCTGTTGTTCATACAATTGCAAAAGTTCAAAACACATTTTATTTGACCAGTCCATACCGATGACTTAAATGATAAAGTTAAGAAATTGCTATAATTCAGCATTTAAATTCAATATTTAATTAAATCTGTTAATTTATTTCTCAGCGGATGTTGATTGTGATTTGTGATTTGTTTTGATAACAATGTAATACACTGTATAACATAATAACATTGTGAATATACCTACGTATTTATATGTCAATAAAAAAAATGTTTATACATATTTATATTGTAATAATGTACCCATATAGTATCGATTGTTATATTAAATTCGTTTATGAATACTATATTATATTGTCTCGAACACAATAATTGACGAATAAACCATCCATAGCTACGAGGCGGACGCGTACGCGTTCCTTGTTACCGTACCTTCAAATTATATACACATACGAGTACATGCAAATGCATTGCACGCAACATGACTAATTAATCAAATAAACTATATTACATGACATTTTATGTCGTACTAGTTTTTTGCCTTGCGTATTTATTCACTTTTACCGATTAAATCGTCCATTTTATATTAAGTTCTATAGGATATGATTAGTGGTTAACCATGCAATCTATAATCACTCACAGGCAGACGGTTCGCTGCTACAGCTACTATAGAGGCAGAGCTAAATATTATAATTATTATATGATGTAGACTTATAAAATGTGAATACGTCTATTGAAGTGGGTGATAGTTACGCAAAGTATAAGTACAATTATTCTATGGTTCAACAATAATTTAAAAAGAAAACGGAAGGAATATACAAAGCTCTTAATTCCTATTAAACGTTTTACTTGGGCTTTTATTAAAATTTTGTTTTAAAAATAACTCATATTTACTACAATTTTTTTACATTTAATGTTTAAATTTTCATCGCAATCAAAATATAATTCTAAGCTAAGATCGATGTTATTGTAAATGTAAAATATATGTAAATTGACATTTTATGCATAATTATAATTTCTTGTAATTTACAAATTACATAAATTAAAATTATTAATTCAAATATACTACTTAATTAAATAATAATACTTATAAATAATTATGTTAAAGGAAAACTATAAGTCTTTAACCATAAAATAAGAAACTTACATTTTTAACTACAACAGTTCAATTGAAAATTGCACTTAAAAGGATTGGCATAGGAAGTATCATCAGCGCTTTTAGTAAACTTTTAAAAATCTGACATTCTTACTAGTAATAAATTACTATACATATTACCGTACAAATAACCAGTAATTTGAATTTAGTTTTGTGCTTCTTCTCAATTTTCTTCCCCTCCTTGTGTACGCACAGTTCACTATGTTCTAACTTCGCTACTGCTCAAAAGATTTAACAGAAAAACAATAGTCAATACTTGGAAAAAAAGTGAACCATAAATTTTATCATATTTTAAATTTGAAAATCTATAAGGAAAATTTTCCTGAACTAAACGTTCGTAGTATTAAGCACTATTGGTGAAATCGATGATAAAGATATATATTTACTTATTTTACCAAATGTAATAGATATAAACGCAGGAGCGTATGCTGAAAGTAATTAAATTATTTAACAAAATTAGTTTTCCCGTTTTTTGTCAATACAGTTTAATACTAGAAAAATTAAAAATAACTTTGCCTTAAATTCATAACTTTGGTTTATTCGTCTTTCGTATGGACTTGCAGTCGTTATCACAAGTACTTAAAAATATAAATAATGCTGACTTTCAATTCAATTATAAGTACGTCAATAAACCAATAATAATAATAAATAAAAGTAAGCGTCATCGGTATACAGGATAGAACATGATACATGTTTTGAATTTGATAACTTTCAACACGTATTTTGAAATCCGAAACAAACGGTGGCATGCGTGCGTCTAAAACGTTTGTTGAAAACCGTATGTGTTAGGTTTACAATGAAATTGTATAGAAACATATTTTATCTGGAATGTAATACCAGCTTTTAGTGCACATACTGCATTATGTATACATACATATCTAATTTACTCATGTATGTGTATTTATACCACAGATTGTATTGTTATGTAGAAATAAGATTAAAAAAAAATATTGTTATCCGGGAGCCAAGGTTAGAGTGTTCATGTGTTATAATCCGTATATCATGAACAATGAACAGCTGTACAATAACCGTGTTCCAGTGCACTGTAGTCATGGTCAGCATACGTATGTAGGTTAACTGTGCTCGTAAAATCAATAGGCGCTGTTAACAGTCATTTGATCCACGAGGGAACAGGAGATATCGGAACGTCTGTACAATCCGTACTCCATATTTGTTAACATCGCACAATTGTTCTTTAAATTGCAATGAATATGTGTCTGCGAGCACTGTTTTCCTTTTTTTATTATACATCGTTCGGCGCGTGGGCTACGGGTGGGTTTTGGCCCGACATATCGGTTTCAATGTTGGAGACCCGTGAATTCCGGCCCGATGATATTTTAGCCGTAGGCAGGTTGCGGCTCGGCAATATTTTAGGCTGTAGGTGAGTTGTGGCCCTAGTGATTATCATTACCCATATACCTGTTTCTAGAAACGCAAAAAAATATTATTATTATTATTATTATATGGTATTCTTGAAATGACAAATGTGATACGACAATACTAGAAATTACGTATTATTAATAAATTTATATTGTGATGTTTATATACTATATACATTATTGTATGACCGCAATTCGTACGTACCTCTCGTAAGCCCGGGCCGCAACTCGTACGTTATTTAGGGATTGGGCCGCAACTCACCAACACCGGGTGCGCGTATTGTTTCTGGTGGCCATAGAAGCGTATTTAGGATAATTTTTCAGAGGAGGGGGCAAAACCTGTACATTCGATTTTGACATATTAACGTCAAAACGTTCACTATCCTAAATACATAAAATATTTGTATTATAAGGAAACTCAAACAAAACTTTATAGATATCTAAAACAGTGTTGCGCAACAGCTGATTTGTTCGTGGAATGTATTTCGTTATCGCGTAACTGGGAATTTTTTTTATATTTTTGAGGACGTAGGGGATTAAGGGGAGGAAAAATGAATTCGTCTCTGGGCGCATATTCGTTAAACACGCCAATGGCACAGGTGATAACTGCACGCTGCGTCTACCTGCCCCCGCACTGCGCGGCAACCGGAGAAGTCCGCGAAGCACTTGTTTCGAGTGCCGCACGCACTTGCAACGGGTTTTTCAACAATCTTATGCAACGCATCCGAAATCGTAGCTCACGGTGACGGCGCGTTATAAATGCAATCGCGTTGAGGCCCGGGCTCGAACAGCAGTAGTGCATCGTCGGCAGGCGGATTAGTAGGTGCGCGATCATTTGTCGTTCCGATGGCCCAGTCGCAGGTGACGGAGAACCGTGCGCTTCGGTGCAAACCGCGCCGCGGTGCAGCTGCAACGGCGACGACGACGGACAACAATAACGGATCGGCCGGCTCGAGCGGTTGCTTGAAAACGTCGGCGGTGGATATGGTCAGTTCTTTTCGAATTTAACGATCGTTAATCATTACTGTTACCGTACACCTCCTGTGCGCGCGGGTACGTGCTCGGGCATGCGCGCGCGCGCGCGTACTCTATAGTGTCCAGTAATCGACAGTGATCATATTATTCGTATTATAATTAGCACGAACGTGCGCGTTTCACGAGCCAAATGGCGACGTCCGATAACTATCATGTGCGCACATAAGTACGTATTGAAACTGTACATTAATCGTCAGACGTATCGTAAACGGTACAAGTTTGTGTACAATCTAGGCCAAAGACTTATCGTGGTACACTTAAACATGTTGTTGTAATACCATTATTTACAAGCATATCATATTTAATGAGAAAAAATTAGCTCATTGCTATGGGCTCGGAATACGATTTCGGATTGGTTTTTCGTACAATCATACTCCTGGTTTTATTTGAAAAATTTTACCGGTTTTATATTGGCCTTAAAGACGATTTTTTATAGCATATATTTTAATTAAAAATCAAACAACTACTTAGGTTCGCGGAGCAATTATATAGGTATATTTAGATAGTATATATTATGTATAACCGATTAGTGGTCTTAACGGAGTACCTAAATGATTAGTAAGTTAAAAATCATTCGGAAGTATAAATATAACCATCATGAACGAAGATTAACGTATTATACACGTAATATACCAACATTTAATGTATAGGAATCTTTAACTTACCCTGATTATACTGAAATTATACACACTAAATATTATCATTTATTTTATAATGGGTACTGTAAAATTATTTGTATACCCCTTCATAATTTAAAAAAATCTTATCATTATTTATATTCGATAGCTGATATTGCTTTTTAATGTGTTCACGGTCACAACTAACACCAAGTTTTAATAAAAAAATTGATATCAAGTACTCGTTATTAAACTATTATAGGTACTTATAACTATAAAGTAGCATTTAATTTTTTGTAACTATTTTGCTATGAATTCCAGAATTTAATATCTATTGGGTAAATCAGGGAAGACGTAGAAAGCCTTTAATAGCTAGAATGTATAAATTTTCTATTCGATCAATTTTAACTCAAAAATAAAATAATTTAAAAACAAATATCAACATTTATACAAGTACATATATTATAGAATACATTTCCACTTAAATTATAGTTTAGTAGTTATACATTTGAAAATATAAATATATTAATATATATAATTATAATATAAATTTGATTAAATATGAGATGAGTATTGATTGAGGACCAATACAGAAAAGTTAAATATTGAAATATGAAAACACACGAAACATTTTATAGCTATTTAATACTTGACACATTATTAAATCATTTTATGATTATAACGAAAATATGTTTTATAGAATATTAATAAATACAATATTGTTTACCCTTTAGTAACATGGAAAATATCAAATTGAAATAAAGAAAAAAATTATACTTAACGTACATTTCTGTAAATAATAATAAATGCCTATCAATAATTTTTTTCGACCTACAATCTTTTCAAAACGCAACCTGTTTATTCTATATTATTTTAAATTAGTGATAATTGGTGGAAATTGGGAGGGAAGTTTAGCCTCCCAAAGTCCTCCTTAAAAAAATACAAAAGTATACAAAATTTAGAATTTCAAACAAATTCTTAAAAAAATTATTGTAGCCCCTCAACTTCTTCAATGAATTTTCGCCTATGTTAATGATTTTCAAATATCAATACATTTCAATTCATATATATATATATATAAATATTTGGTATTTCAAAGATAAAATGAGTGTAACAATTACTTAAGAAAAAATTATGAATACTGATCTATAAATGAGCGACAAGAAAAAGTATTGGAGCTCATCACGAAAAAAAATGAGCTTAATTTCTTATTAATGTTTATACTATATTATGATATGTCCATTTACATTTATGACAAAGATAATAAAACTGATCTGCAGTGGCAGCGCCAGAGGCGAGCCACGGGCCTACCTGAAATTAACTGGTCCCATGAATGACCAATGACCAAATGGCTTGATCTTAGACATAATAATATAGTCCTATTTCATAAGCAGAATTATTTTTTAAGGATTTTTGTCATAATGTTCTAATTATTTAAAGTTTTAAATATAAAAATTAGCTTATATTAATTATTACCATTTATTTGTTTAGTTTTGACTGAAATTTTGTTTTTTGTTGCCCTACCTAATAATTGTTGGCCTCATATTGATCCTAGATAAAAAAAAAAAATTCAACGCCGCTACTGATTCAGTGAATTAATTTTTATTTCAAAGTTCAACACTTACGAATATTTAATTTGCTTTTAATTTTCTTTGAACTTATTATAGTATTTACTTTACTGTTAGTTAAACTATTTAAACTTTTATTTTAATTGCATTGGGATATTTCGTTCCACTTTTTATTGGAAAATGTTTATTTTTTAGGAAATGTATCTTTAAAAAAATTAGTTTTAATAAAATTAAGTATATTTTTGTACAAATTTTTAAAATAAAATGAAATATGAATTTGGTTTAGTATTTAACTTATTTTATATAATATTGTATTTAAGTATAATTGTATATATTGTCAAACATCGCGATCCTGATATAATCAATAAAATTGGGTCATATAACTATAATATTTAAACTATATTATTTTTACGATTTGATACTTGTACTTTATACTATGTAGACAAGAAATAAAAAATGTCAACAATTATTGACATTTAGTTTTATTACTTAAATTATTTACATATTTATATAAAAAATTATATTAACATAATATTATTTATTTAATATTTTTCTATTAATATATTATTTAATATATTTTCCTAGCGGCCGATTAACCCAAGAAAGAAAGAAAGAAGAATAATATTAATTATTTAAAACCTCGAAACATAATCGTTAATTGATATAACTTTTTTATGACAATTTGTTCAATAATAGTTTATAAACTATTTCCATGATTTCACAAATTGAATAAAATATCATTGTATTCGTTAGTTAGTTTATTAGTTAGTTACTGGTATATAAAAAAATACTATTTGACGACCGGTGGCCGCGCTTTAACCAAAAGTTACTCGATTTCATATGTTGCTAGTCGTGTTTTAATGTTTAGTCTTTACGAAATTTTTAATTCTGTTCGTTTGGCATCTCTGCAGGCTTGGCCGGTTGTGCTTAAACACAGAAAACCCAACGAGTCACATTATTAAAACATTTGAAACGTATATTAAAACGCACACAGTAACATATATATAGAATAAACTAGTTTTTTTGGTGATATATTTGTATGTATTCGTATAATATAATGCACGGCCGTTTAACGTTCGACGGACGCTCGTTTTTTTTTACACTCGTTCTTTGGAAATTAATATAATATTTCAGTCGTATTATATATATATGTAATTTATTACACAACATACACATATATTACAATATTAAATATTTTACAACTGCAACGTGAATGAGGCGCGTCCGATCGCGCAATCTTGTGCATGGTAATAGTTGTATATTGGTGTAGGTATAACGGTTCGACGTTTTAACATTATATTATATTGTCATCTGCACGACGCGTACAAGTCTAGTAAATTTGAAAACACGTCCTAATAGTATATAAAACGATGCCAAACTTTCTAGACATACTGTGCCTACGTTTATTTTACTCACACGCATAGGAACTTCATCGCCCCAAAACGGACACAATGTGCATGCACTGTTGTGTACAGTGCGCTGACTATTAAGGTACACTGCAGGGGTCAACTGCAGTGCACGTCCTAGTATTACTAACTTTGAATTTTGCGTTGTAATCAGTGAAGTTCCCAGCACGTAGGCCCGACCTAACCCTATTCTGGTTTTTTTTTTTTTTTATAATAATATTAAATGTATTCCTTACATCATTATAAGATATAAAAAATAAAAATGAATTTTATTCCAACATGATGATTTCGATCGAAACGAGTTATACTATGAACATGAGATAAACTTTAATTTACTAAGTAAATATTTTACTTGCTATTAATGAAATATTAAACTAATTTGTATTTCTTTAATTTTGATACACATGCATAATTAATATTTATTTTCTATCACATACTTTTTGATATTAATAAGTTATAAAAACTATTCGCAGTTGTAGTATTAATATGGATGTTTTATTTATTTGTGAATTTCACAAAAATTAATTCTCTATCTTAATTGTAGCTATACATATAGTGTTGCACACAATAAAACTTATTAAAAACTGATCCTCGATAATGTGGAACTTGTCATAGATGAAAATTATACTAGTTTCTAAAAGAATTAATAGAAAAAAAAATGTAAATAATTTTACTGGATATATCAGAATCTTGTTTAAAACAATATATTATTTTGAATTTTCGTTGCATGACTATCAGACATAATGACTTGTATATTTGTAAGTATGATTTTTATTTCATATATGCATTAATTCAGCCCATGGTACAGCTACTAACCTGTAATACAAAAAATAATTTAAAAATAATTGATATTTGTCGTTGAAAATTGACTAAGCTATTAACTATTTTTAAAAGTAAACGCTGTGACGTGAAGGAAACGCTAAAAAGTAAACGTCGTGATGTATGCTACGTAAACATACATAAAATGTATTCCACAAAGCGGCTCTAACCTATATATTACATTATGTTGAGGGTGTTTTACAGCGAACAAAAGTAGTTTTTTATGTAATGAAAGATTAGTATTCGCCGAAAAAAAGTCATCGTTTATTGATAACTTATAAAACGCCCTAGTGTTGTAAAAAATACTCTTGGCAATTATTTAAAATATTACTCAAATATTAATCTCAACATTTAAGAATTTAAGTGAAGCAAGAACATTTATTGGTATATGTTCTTTTTCGTACCTGTCTAGACCATTTCAATTAAAATCTCCGATTATAAAAAGGAAAGACCATTTTTGATTTTATGTAATTAGTACATTCTTAAGTTTATGTTTTGGATTTCTCAACGGTTTTATAAATAGTTGAAAAAACTTACAAAATATTATAAAAATAAAAATGGTATAATTTACGAAATACTGGTTCAAATTATTATTTTTGTAATAACTTTTATAACTAATATTCGTAAAACATTTTTTTGATTGTTAATGTCACTGTAGTCCATAGATAGTAAAACTTTCAAAATATTTAGACTTTATTTAGGTTATTTATAAATATTTGAAATTTCATATTTTTTTACTTTATTTGTATAATGTATTAGTGCTTATATTTATATAATATCATTTTAACTGTTATTATTTGATAAATTAATAAAATCCAAAGGTGTAATTGTTTTTTTTCTGTAAAAGTTTGTAAGCTAACTCAAATCCAAAATCTTAGATATTTATAGTACTATAAAAATCTAAATATTATCATTAGGTGTAATGCTTCTACATCTAAAAATTAGATTGGATAGACGGATTGAACTGTTTTTGAAACTAATGAGATATTGATTCCAAAAGTATAAGAATGATTCAATTATAGAGATCTGTATCTTACCCGACCACTATATATTGTCCTATTGCGTTTATATTGTTATTAGGAAGTGGATTTAAAGGCGCTAAAATCCTAAGAAATTTTCTTAAAACTTTTAAACTTAACATTTCAGCACTTAAGATTCTCAAGTATGATTTAAATATGCCTAAGACTACTTTTATTAAAATATATACTTACTTTATACTTATTATATACTTTCTTCATAGAAATTATTTTATTAATGACCCAAATTATGAGTCGAAAATTGAAAATAATTTGTAAGAAATATTCTATCATAGAATTATGATAGAAAAATAAAAATAAAACCGCATGTGTTAAAATATAAATAAACAAAAATATTTATATTAGGTAGTCGAATTATTATTAAGATTAATTGAAAATGTACATATATTTATTGTCAAATAAATTGTGTTATATTACACATCTTAAAATTATCAAATGTAAACTTTTGTTGGTTTATAAAGTCCGTAGCTCATAACAGATTTACATGAAATAAATCCAATTAGTTCGTTAACAATAACAATTTTTTATTTTCAATTAAACAAAAATATTCATCATAAATATCTAAAAAAATATCTTACAGAAGAAAAAGGTCTTAATATGCAATAATATTAAAGCGCTCCCAAAAAATTATGTTATACTCAAAAGGGATAGAATAGCTTAGTCGAATTATAGTAGGTATTAATCAAACATTTCATTGTTTTCTCACTTAGGTTATTGTAAAAATACGGCATGCTTTCTTTAGTAAAAAATGTCTACCTATTTTTAATGAGATTATGTTTATGTTATTAAAATTTTAAATGATGATAATTATATTCGTTGTCATAATACATTTTTTAAATTTGTCAATATATTTTTACATTTGTAAAAGGACATCTGCGGAAAAATATCCCCTTCGTTTTGAGGTGAAAAATCTATTTAATATGAATATAAATAGTAAATTATCATATATAGAAGATGTATTAAATCTCATTTAAAATTATACATTTCTAAATTATAATAAAAATTGTCCGGTGGTTCATTTCCCCCTTCCGGATATTTATATACCGGACGGTATAAATATAGGTACGTATATATTTAATACGTACATCGGTATTCTTTAAAAACAATCTATTCCACTTGAAAGATAATATAATTAATATGTTAGTAAAGTTTATTAATCACTATAAATACATAACTATAAGATTGAATAGATTTACTAAAATATTTTAGTCTCGCTAATTTATTAGTTATTCTAATTAGAAGCTATAAACTTGGTTTTATCACAAGTATTATAATTAATTAAAGCTATTAGAAATAAATAATTCAAATAAAATAATCATCGCTAACCAAATCAATAGTTTTAATGTACTCATAATAATTAGATGTAATTACTTTAATCATTTTACCTATGTAAAATAATCAAATTGTTTTTTTGTAAGCAGTGGAGTAACTAGGAGGGTTGTGATCACCCAGAAATATTTAATTTTTTATTTTTATTTATTGATTTAAACGACAATCGGCTTTTTACACATAAATATGATATGTTGTTAAATTAACCTTATCCTATTCTCTACATCCTCAAACATCTTCCAAAATTAAATTTTTTTAAATATATAACCCTCACCCCGAAAATAAATCCTGGTTAGGCCACTGGCTATAGGTACAATTTTTGAAATATTCTAAAATATTAAATTTTTTACTGTTTTTTTAAATATATTTAAATGTATACTCTTTTACCCGTACTAATGGGATTTCAAACACTGAAATGTTTTTTTTTTTTTTTTATTATACTTAATTACAATTCGTTTAATACCCACACTCGCATTTTGAAATTATTAGAATAACCACGTTGATCTAATATTTTATAATATACTGAAATTTAAAGATATGTAATAATTTTAATCATTGATGTAAGTATGATCAATCGATCGTAATAACCATAACAGAACATGATAACGCGCGTATAGAAAACATTTCATCCTTTAAATAACAATTGGGTTTGTGCGCATTTTACACATAAAACGATCAAATAAGTGTAGAGTTGAAAAAACTACGGTTATCACTACGGTTGTTACTTATATATCGCAAATACACTGGTGTATCACATGTCGATCATCTTTGTACAGTAATTATTTTTTTTTACGAAATTACAGTTAATTACCAAACAATATATTAATTAATAGTATTTAAGTTATGAATTCAACAATGGTGTAAAATCAAGTGTTTTGAATAACATAATACATGTTAAAGATCATTAGATATATGTTTTCTGATTGAAGAAAACAAATTACAAAAAATCGCACAGGTTTTTCGGTTTTTATATTGTTGCTAATTTAAACCTTACCACTCACGTGTAGATAGGCATTCAAACTTTGAAAATAAGTGAAATGTATAAATAATGATAAAATATTAATCATTCTATCACTTGAATAATATATTATTTGGTATGGGTTATATATATTTATTTATGAAAAAAACATGTATTGAGATTCGCACTGTATGTTGATATTATTAATATTACAGTATCAGTATATTAACTCCGATTTACCTTAGATTGTTATGTAACAATTTAATTAAATCGGTTATCTTTTAATTTTTTTTTTTCTTCACTGAAATCATATAATTTTGAATACCACACACAGATAATAAGGTATCATTCCGTTCACTGACTTAAAACAATAAAGAACAATAAATGAGGTTAAGAACCGAGGTAAGTGAAATCTATAACATCGAATTGACAACATTTGATTGCACTCTTCTCATTTATTATACAGTCTTTGATGATCAAGCCATCGGGTCATACATCAGGCTATTTGATGTGTCTATTTTTAAAGTATAATATATTCACGAACCTGAGATTGTTTTCTGAACTCATTCCAGTGGATTCATTATATACATTTATACATCTAGTATTGCCGGTCCATTTCACAGAACAATGTTATTTTTCTAATTATTTGTTTTTAATATCGTTTCCGGGATAATTCAAAATATTGTGATATCGATTTATATGTTATGTATAAACGAATTATTTAGGTAAAAAAGAAACTTTGTTACATACTAGTATTTCAATGCATGATAATATATTTGATTATATATTATTGCATGCTTAAACGTTAAATTAAAATTTTTAACTTTATTTTTTTTTATTGTTTCCAATTATTGATTTTTAATTTTATCAATAAAATTAATACAATTTAACTGTTAGAACGATATCAAATTATGAGTTATAATTTGCTCACTTACCCATTTGTATAACTGTGTGAGTCGTAAACAATTTTACATTCATATATACCGTCTTAATAAGTATGTAGACAAGTGATTTCTATTCAATAATATATCATATTGAATAATCAATTATTGAAATGCATAACATTAGCATACAGGGAAAATTAAATTTTGATCGTTCAATCTATTGGATTTGACCTCACCAGCATATAATTTTGTTAATTTTAATTATATTTATAAAAATTATTTATATGAAAAAAAATACAATAACGGTTTTATCTTATTATTATTTTTAAATGGGTACAAATTGTCTGATTAGTAATTAATATGGGTAGAAAACCAAAATGTAGGTAAGTATACTTATAAAATTACTAACAAGTAATAATATGCACAACAGTGGTGAAAACCATTTTCAATTAGATCGGACACTATCAATAAGTATATGAGTATTAAAATTTATCATAAACAATGTCATAAAGAATTAAGGCGAAAAATAAAAAATTAAATATTTAAATCATTGTAATTTGTGTTTGGTAGATTTTACTAATTTTCATTGCTTTTAGTTATAACAATTGTCAATGATATAATTTGAATGTTATTCTGTCATATTTAGTAGGTATAATAGTATAACATATAGGTTTCAATTACTTATATCAGTGATAAAATTAAACTTTATTTTTTCTTGTTTCGACATGTTCAGTGAACAATAAGCAAATATTTGTAATATGAATATATAATATAATGAACAGATTTCTTTTGTATAATGTTTAAATTTCTTTTCAAACTTAGTTTTTTAAGAAATTGCATTTTTAATTTACATCACATAGATTTTTATAAAGGATCACCAAATAGTAAAAGATATTGATTTTCTGTAAAATAATAACATACAACGGGCATTAGCTTCGTACTTTCGATTGCAATAATATTACTGACATTACCTTAATAGAATAATTAATTATAAACATCTTATCTAGTGCTAATGACCCAAGCATATTGGCGTAGTACAATTTATTTGAATGAGTTTCATTAAATTTATATTAGAATTGTGGTAAATACTACTAATTTGGAATAAGTTTGACAAATCTATTATCAACTATAAGCTGTAAAAATGAAAACACATTTCTTGAAAAAAAAATATAATAATAAATATTTTGATTTGGTTAATTTGTTTAATTGTTAATTACAAAAAAATTTATACTCTGTCTTTCTTTTTAGCTTAAAAGTTTGCGTATATATATATATATATATATATAAGTACATCGTTACTCTTCTTTTTTCATTAGAAATTATCATCAAACAAGTAAAAAATAATATCCCATTGACAAAGTAATTGGAAATTATAGTTAATTTAATATACGAACTAATATATTACTAAAAATCAGTAAAAATATTGCTGTTACATTTTTATTTAATATCTAAATAATATAATTTTTTATTCATTAATAATAATTTTTGTTTCAAGGTTCGTTACTTGCCAAAAAAAAAAAAATCAATTTAGTATTGGCATATGAAAGTATGAGGTCACAGGAATTAATTAATATCATAATATATATATATATATATATAAATCTTAATTATATTCATGTAATTATTTTAAAATTTCTAGTAAAAAAAAAAAGTAATAATAATAAAAAAAAATCTAATGTATACCATGGTTAAAACTATTAATCGTCTCCCACAGAGGCGCTAAAAGCAATCTTAACAATTTAAATTATCAACACTGATATTGACTATGGACATACGCTAAGCAGTCTCGTTAGTGTTATGGTAACCAGTTAGCTCGGACGCGAATGTGGTAGCTCATGTGCTTCATAAGACTTTCGACCAGTTCGTCTTAAGCAATTAGAGGTAATGATTATGTGTTCCATATTATTATTTTAAATTTTTATTATTATAATTATTAGTTCAATGTAAACATTTCCTACGTGCCCGTCGTTTCAAATATAATTTAAATATTTTACATTTTTTTTTTTTTTGCGTATCAATAAATTTATAATTTCATACATTTTATGTATACACATATAGGCGTGTGTATATTTTTATAATAAACTTGTTACCTTTACGTGCACATAAAATACGAATTGATCATAGTCTAAATAAAGGTAGGTACGCTCGGCAAATGTATAATGTGCGCGTATAAATAGTAGTTTGCATGCTGCGAGAAGTCTTAATACAATTATATTTTATGCAAAATGTTTACCGATTATAACTAAATCACTGATATATACTTGCATGTTTAATATACGTTTTTTGATTGTGAATATTATCTTTCACGAGAGTTGAAAATGCGATTTATCATTTTGTTTTGAACATACGCGTGTATACATTGTAACAACATATTAGGTAGGTACAATGTGTATTGTGAACAACGAGATCCCATCAGGTATAAATGATGATGAAACATTTGTTTCGATATAAATAATTAACCGTTTACTGCAACGAGCCAATCGGGAATACCATCAACGTGACTGTCAATTACAATATTGATTTGAATACCGTGCGCAGTGCAATAACTTTAATATATATTATTATTATGTTTAACGGATTTCAACTTTTCGATCGATCGCGTCGCGTTCAAATTTTGGGATTGCTATTGCGGATGTACGAACTCGTTATAATAATACGGTTCAATATGGCAAATCGAAAGAATATCCGATATTTATTATATTGTTTACTATATGATTACACGTACGTTTATATTAATACATAGGTATCACTGGCCCCATATTATACGATAACATATTATTATATAATCACTGTACAAATCATTGTTGAGTACTTATACAATTGTAATGAACGTGTTTTGAATATAATGGCTAAATTACTTTTTGTATACCTACACTACACGGTGTGCATGAAAAATTACGGTCAGTGTAACAGTGGAGTGTTTAACTTCAATGAACGTCATAATTGTGTTATAAATTATCATTCGTCGTTTAATTATATAAATTCCTCGGCATATATTTTCCCTGTCTGAACAGGTAAAACTAGGTGTAGACGATTATTATTACACTAAAAAATACGTACACGTGTTATTATTACAGTATAATAATAGTGTTGATAATATGCGTTCGACGGTTCTGTAGTGTAGTTGTGTTATTGGTTTAGTGTACGCCTTCGTAGATTTTATTTTATTGTATTAAACAGTTTTGATTTTTACACGACTTAAAGTACGACAATGCGTGCGTATGACATAAACTATCGATATATAGTACTTACATATATGCATATATTATTGTAATGCACTGCCGGAAGCACTTTTAAAAGTGAATTTATTGTATTATTTTTATGTATTTAATGCATTTATTGTATATATTATTGCATTGTTTACAAACTCGCGTCTGTAAACTAAACCATAATTTCTGCTGTCGATAATTCATGTTATTACTATTATGTTATATTATTATTATATGTTCAGAACGACAAGGATAGCCATTACCGCTGCGTATTAATTTTATTCGTGAAATTCTCGGTTTTCGTCGTCGTCGTATACACGCGTTTTCATTGTACATACTATAATAGAGTCCCATGAGCATAACTTACGAGTTACGAACTTTTTGTCTATTCTGCAGAAGCGTAATAATATACCCACGTGGGGTTCAACAGTCAAATGTCAACAGACTCTGGTTAATCTCGAACGACTTGTTTTTCGCAAACAGTGTTGTTTTTACGCAAACAACGTACAAACATTTACAGCATAATATATATATATATATATATATATATACGTATATTATACACCTAATAGATATAATAGTAAGGTCTTGTAAAATAGATGCAATAAAAAAAAAAAAGATACAACAGTCGGTTGTTTTTATTTATCATGAGATCACTGGAATAAAAATCAAGCTCTGTAGACATTGATGATATTCATAAGAATTGCAACACACGATGATTATAGGTGCAGTTGCAGCAACAGTGATATTTTTACCGGCATCAATAATGTCTATTAAAAAACCACCGTGTGCTGTTCCGTCCGGACTCCGTGTTTGACTTTTAATTCGTATACTAATGTAATGCACGCGGAATTTCTTCTGATCTAAAACCAATATATACCACACTTCTCGATTTACTCGGGATTTAAAATTTTAAATCGTCTGATATCCTAAACAACCTAATCGGTAACATTCTATCACAAACTGGTCCACTGAATATATATATATATATATATATAGCTGTACCCAGCGGCATAAGCCAAACACTTATGGTGGTCCGTCTTTGAAATCGAAATCAACGGAACAGGCAAAACAAACCCTGCATAGGTGCCCACACCTATGAGTATTATTATTGTCCTATTAATAATAATTATTATTACATGTTCACATATTTATGTATTATTTCAATGCGTCACAATCCGTATTTATCCGATCAGTACGTAAACATCAAAATAAGTACAGCGATACAGTACATATTATAATTATTATTACTGGGAACAAAGGTTAACCGAAGTATTTTTATTTAATACGTGTTTGTGTCTAGTTTAACGATTTCGGGTTAACATCATATTATAATACACATGTGTTATCAAGCACATGTATTATGTTATTTACAATTTACATTTTATTTTATTTTTTTTTCGCGGCCGTCTGATGACTAAAAAAAAAAAAAATATAAAAAAAATAAGTAAAAAGTATTTTGTTATAATCACAACATATAAAAATTATTAATAAAACGCAGACAATTATTTCGGTGTAGTTAATTTTTTTCGAACTTCGATCGTTCGAATTTACAAAATACCAGTTAGTTTGTTACGATCAATATAAGTATACAATACAATAAAATTGTTTACATCATCCATTTTCTGTGTTTGAATTAAATGATTTTTGGAATATAATATATTTATACTAGTTATACTTACACACATAATTATTTTTAAATACTATTAATCACAAAACAACTTGAGTAAGATAATAAACAAGAACTATTGATACCTAGAATTATCTTTTTGTTTCTATCAAATATAATTTTTATTTAGATTATCTAGAGAATTAATTATTTCTCGTAACTCTTGTAAATGTATGCAACTTTTTTTTTTTTTTAATAAAAAATAATAGTTATTATAAACATAAGTTATCATAATAAACTATAAAATATTTTATAACCGTCATTATTCTTATCATTTTATATCTTTATAGAAGTATTACCGATTTATTGTTTATTATTTAATTGTAATTTTGTATACCTATATTGTTTTATCAAATATTAAAATTTAATTTCTCACTTACAAACTACTTATTCTTATTATAATATGCGAGTATTTTTCAATAATGAAATATTCTATCATTTTTAAATGTATTTTGTACACAGCAAATTTCTTATTTTAAAAAAATGTTATTGAAATAATAATAATTTGAAATTAGTTAATTTGCCGATTTATTAATTTAATTCTGAACAAAATAATGTTTAATTAGAATTATTTAACCTAACGAGACAGTTTTAGTTAAATAATAAATAAATAATACGTCGTTTTAGACTGCTCTTAATATCCTTAAGGTATTATTATAAACCTTGTTATAAACCTTATAAATCTTGTTTATTGATATAAAAATTTAGTTCATGGTATTGTTTGATGTTTTACGTATCTACATTAACGTATACAAAGCATAAGATTATATCGTGCAGTATATAGTTAGGAGAATATTTAACTCTGTTTCATATACTGTTATCGATACTTTAAAATACAAGCTAATTAATATATGTGAATGAATAAGATATGTAAATGATTCAATAATATTTAATGCACTTTTCGGTTTTCTAAATTATATTCTCTTCCGCTGTAGTATTATATTGCATAATAGATTACAGCTATTCACAGGCAGAAGGCATAATATCAACCATTAATTGTTATACGTTTTGTAAAAGTAGTATGTTTAGTGTTTTTTTTTTCAAAAATGTGGTTCCTACAAGAATCTAAGTGGCTTAACGCATGACTGGATGTCAAAAATTAACGTGAACACACAATACATATACTGAATATAAAATAAAAGTAATAATTTTAAAACTAAGAACTACATATACAAATCTACATATCTCAAGTCAAAATGTGTTTTTTTTTTCAACGCGGTTGGAATAGATTAATTTTTCAACATTTTGTTAACTTTTGAGTACGATGATGAGAATAATATACACGTTGTCAAATATACTTATGTTCAATGTAATATAATATGATAAATGCATGTTTATTGTTCAGCTATTAATTTTTAATTGACGTGATCGACAAGGGGTCTCCATGGCTATAATCAAAGATATCAGCAGAAGATATGGTTCAATTAATTATTATTTACATATTATGTGCGTGTGTGTCCTCATAGATAATTGTAGAATTGTAGTGGTACATCGTTTATTATTTCGCCCGTACCCTTGAAATTGAATTTCATTTAATAATCTATATTAATTGGTTGTTTCACTTTTTTTTTGCCATGGGGCCCAGAAATGTAGCTAGATTTTATAAATATTTATAATCGAACCAAAGCTTATTGTCGTACAAAGTTACAAATCAATAAAATAAGTAAAAATAACCAATAATATATGATGTGACACACGTACATACGAATGATCACACGATGTCTTATATATATATATATATATATATATATATATATAAATATGTATCAACTGGAATTAAATGTTATTGTTTCAGGCATGTATCATGACTGATCCACTAACTTCCGTAGACCATTATTCTGGCAAAGTATTATTTTGGATATCGATTTAATTCATTGATAAATGTTGCGTTCCCGATCAATGTAGTACTTATGATCATTCAATTGAGTACAAACGAGATGTAAAAATTTCACAGAATGTTTAGTAAAAACTATTTAAAATTACAATAATTATTGTTATATAAATTAAATCGTATTTTTATTTCCCTAATTTATAATTAGATAAATAATGTGAAAATATAGATTAAGAGAATCAATTACCGATACATATTCTTAAGCAAATACACTTTTGATTGTAAACACTCTTCAAATATTTAATTCAATATTTTAGCGATATAATAAAATTGTGTTTTGATACAAAGAAACCATAAATGTTATTTAACTAATCTGTGCGAATAATAAAAAATAACACAATAACCATTGAACCACTAAACCAATAACTAAATGTTATTATTTTAAATTTAAGGTCAAAAATGATCATATTTAAAACCAACTAGATATTCTTCAATATCTTGTGTAATTGTTTGAATTTCTGCATAATTTTCTAAATAGTTAAAAATGACCTAAATGAAAAACAATTGAGGTTTAATTTGAGGTGTTATATAATGATAATTTTGTTTATAATTTTATTATAAAATTAATATTATAAATAAATATATAATTTTAACTGAAAAAGTTTTACTTATTATCATTCTCATGTTGTGATTACAAACTATTAAACATTTTTCGAAAATAATCTTATAACAAGAATTAAAAAAAGAAGAGGTGATTAATCATACCCTTGAATAAATTTAACAAACCTAATGAAATATTGTTGATATAAAAATAGTAAATAATATCTTATTAATCAAAACCAGGGGCATATACAAGGGGGATGTGGGGAGTCAGATCCTCCCCATAGGCCTTTATAAAATAGGAAAAAACAATTTTCTTAATGTAAGGAAATTATAAGGAAATAAAAAAATATTACAATGATTTATTGTAAACAGTGCCGGATTAACAAATTTGCCGCATGGGGGCTGATTTCCGCCTTTTAACCTCCTTCACAAACCAAAATATATGTACAACAAGTAACAACATAGTTAAGATTGTTTAATTAATTTATATTTATAAACATATTGTAACACCGGTAGTTTTTAGATTTATAGACTTTAGTAGGTACCAAATATAAACATTTTAATACAAATTTATTCAATATAAAACATTTACAACTATTTTTTAGCTTTCTGTGCAGCAAACTATTTAATAATATCATTCCAACTTATACTTTTTAGGAAAATATTTACAATAGATATTAGAAACAACTTTGACATATTTTCATTAGATAATTATGTTCGGCGGTCATCAAAACCGCACACTTACCGTTCATAATCGCAAATTTTACATCGTTCATTACCGCACACATTTATTCTATTGTTAAAAAGGGAAATTTGAAAGGTCGATAGTTCGAAACCGCACACATTTGATTAATAGTTCCTTTTCCCTGCATACTTTGCATGTACGGTTCACGTTGCCATTTTGTTATAATCGTTTTTTTTTTTATCCTGTGACTTATTTGGGGTGGTGTTGCATAGCAACTCGGAGGATATTTTTGTTTTTAACTGTCCGAGCGAGCGCAGCGAGCGAGTGACTCCGCCCGGTCTCAAAGTGCACTCATGTTATTTTATATAAATTTATACGTGATTGATGTATATCAATGTGTGCGGTATTGAACGGTTTAATTTGGCGGACATAAGTGGGATTAAGATATAAAAGTGTGCGGTTTTGAACGACGACCTGTTCTTGAAAGTGTGTGGTTATGAACGACGCCCATTATAATTTCTGATAGTTCTTGACTCTTTTTAAAACTGAGAAGGATCTTTCTTCGCTAGCATTATAACATGGTATAAATATAAAAAGTTTTAAAGCTATTTCCACCATAGGGAATGAATTGTTTAACTTTGATACTGTTAATACTTCAAGAAAACCGTGCATAGATAATTTTTCATCTTCTGAAAAATACTTCATTATTGTTTTAAATTGAATAATCTCATTCTCAAGTTCCAGTTAAAAACAATATAAATAATTTACTAATTGCTTTGATTTTTCTCGTAAAATATCATCATCAATTCCTTCCACATTAAAAAAACCCCAAATAACTCATTTATTTCAATATATGCATTTGTATGCACTTTTCACTCTTATTGATTGATTAAAAATAAAATATTAGGCACGTTTGTTTTCCAGTCAATCGTGATTCGTGAATCGAACTCGACAACGACGACAACTATAACCACGAGATGAGAGAGAGAGAGATAATAAAAACAATTGCTTGGTAGTGTGTAGATAAATTATTTGAAACTATTAATATCAAATTTAATAATCTGATGGTTATAAATTATAATACACACATAGAGACATATAAGAAATACAATAAACACAATTTTATGTCAGTGTAACGAAAATAATAATGCATAGGTCCGAGCGCTAAATAATAATAATATGGTTTTATCCTTCATATGCTAAACGTCTACAGACGAAATAACTCAGCGGCTTAATATAATATAAAATAACTATTATAATTATAATATATATATTATATTATAATATTATAATATTATATAATTGTTATTAATATTTTTCAATAATAATTTAATTTAATTTTTCCTAAAAACTAGTATATACATTAGAAAATTTAAAAACTTTCGTTGACTTCGTCAAAAAAATGCCGCCCCTAAAATTTTTCCACTCGGAGCAGATGCCCTCTTTGTCCCCTCCCCTTAACCCGCAACTGATTATAAATTATTATTTTGACACATTTTATATATATATATATATATCTTTTATTATTTATTATTTAAATGTGCAGGTACTTAGGTTTAGGAATTTTCCTTCCATAATGATTTGTTTAAAACTCATCCCCCCTCAAACAAAAATTATGTATACGCCACTGATCAAAACTATATTGTATATGTCTTGAGGAGTAGTTTAAATAAGTTCTCAAAATTAGTGAAAAAAAATGTATATTAAATAACAGTTCAAAACAAGTTTAAATGTAAATATTATATTATAAAATTAAGTTTAATTGAATACATACTATGACCTAATTATCCTGCATATATTATAATTCATGATATTTATACATAACGCAATGTTTAATTTTTCAATATCGGTTGGTTTCATTGTTTTAAAAATAAATAGTGAATTAGACTTAATTTAACAATTGAAATAATTATACTACAATTCTAGATATTACTGCAAAAGGTTGGATCTTCTTTAGTCTTACATTTCCGCATTGTCCTATCATTATTTATTATTATTATTCCATAATTTAATAAAACGTTGTACAATTATGCATAATGGCAATAAAGCATTATGTTCAATTCTTTGTCATATTTTTGGGAATTTCAATATTATTACTTAATATATTTAAATACTTATACGAATTTTTGACAAGGAAATTAATTTATTGCTTACCAAGTTATTAATCAGTGTACATAATAATGACTAGGTTATTAAAAATTATAATTTCTAATTTTTGAATTCATCAATAGGTTTAATTAAATTTAACATTTTTAGTGTATTTTTTCTAATAGATAAATTGTATTGTATAAATAAATAATTAATTAGTACCATTCGTATCGGATAAGACTGTAAACCAGTTTTGGGTAACTAAACAGTCACAGGTAGGTTTGAAATGGTCACGGTGTTGTAAAAGTTTTAGAGATTTTCAGATTAACATGTCTTAAACATGCATGAATATTTGTTTGTTTTTTTAATATTTCGTGTTAGTAAATAAAAAATAAATATTATATATGCAAACACAGAATCAAACATTTTTTACAAACTATTTTCATTTACCGTTTAGCATTTGATCTGATAACTTTTATATTTATTTATTTCAATTTGAGTAAAAACTATAGTATTTATTTTATACCTTTCCATTTATTTCACACATAATATTATATATATATAAGCCATTATTTAGTACTTTAGTTGGTGACCTAAATGGTAAAATTACTATTCTGATGTAAGATGTATTGAGCAATTTTAATTCAAATATAAATTATAAACCAATCGTTTTCGATGATTGCTCGTTTTGACTATTATTCTGTGTTACACGATTAACACATAAATATTATAACATATTTAATTCGTAAAAATATTTAATAATTTTTGGTGTGACCGACAAATAGTTCAATACTTATGTATAATTTTGCCTTAACATAGATTCGAAAACATTTTAATTTAATATTTTCTTTATCTGGCTCACAACTTTGCTTTGTAGAATAATGTATATGATATTATTTTCCAATATTTCATTTAGTACGACCAAGACCTTTTCGAAAATGTACACCTTATTGTGCTTTACCTTGGCTATGTTACGTATAGTTATCATATTAATAATTTACACCCGCAATTGCAATCGAAATATTTTTCTATCCATAATACGGTTAACCATTATTGACGGTAAGAACACATTTTACGTAGATTCAACAACTGCATGGCTTCACGTCTGTATTTATACTTTCTAATTGTATTTGCACAGTATATGTGGAAAAATTTCATAAAATCCATGATTATGATTTTATTTCCATCTCTTGGGTTTACATTCCGCATACTTGATAGGTACGTGGAATTCATATCCCGACCGTATTTCTCATTTGTTATAAAAAGGTTACTATTGTATGCTAAATAAATACATAAAACATTTTATACGTAAATTATAAAAACAAACAAACAAACAAATATAAAGGAATTTATGATTGTTGATTTAGTATGAAATTAATAGTTAATATACATAAACAATAAGTGTAATAAATCACTTCAGAAAGATTGCCCTCAAGTATTAAATAATTTTCAAATAATTAACACTCATTTGTGTAAAGATAATTAACAAAAGTAAATAATTAACTCTGTGTACAATATTAATATTTATAAGCAACTGAAATTCACTGTCTAACATTTGAATCAAATAATAATCTAACCAAAAGTATTCATATTTTCCAATAAATAAATGTTCATTGAATAATACTAAAATATATTATTTTAAAATAGTCATTGAATTATATATTACCCCAAATTTAAACAATTATTTTAAATATTTGTCCAATATTTATAAGTTAATCGATGATTTTTTTTTTTTAAGCATACACAGTTAAATATTAATAATCATTAACTTTATTCAGTTTCATATTTATTATATTATTGACTGAAACATTTGGACGATGACTGTCTAAGAGTAAAATTTGTATGGGAAAATTTACTGTGATTTACTTTTACACGCCATTTTTGGTACCATTCAAATTGTAGATTCAAATGAGACTGTAAATTATCAGAGACTATAATTGTATCGTTATGAACTGAAAATATTACTTTATTATCTGCATAATCGGCAATTGTGATGTTTGGAGTTGTGGACTGATCAGAAACATATATATTAAAGAGTATGGGTAAGATAATAGCACCTTGAGTCACATCGGCGGTAATTGGAGCTATATTTGACGTTGATGATCTTCATCATATTTTAAAATGGCGATTTCTAAAATAAAATTTAACTAAAAGAAAGAGCGGTGATGGTAAACATTTCCGAAGTTTTAACAGCAGGCTCTCGTGTCATACTCGGTCGATTTAGTATATTTTGAAATTGAAAATAATTAGTTTGAGGATTAAATAATTTAAGTGCTTCAGTTCAAATTAATGGGATTGCGGGGATATTAAGTAATACTGAAGAGTATCTGCATTTAAATCTAATATATTATCAACAGAATAATGTTTTTGCTGGGTATTTTTGCAACAAATATATCTAAAATATCAGGTTTTTTTGTAATAGATGAAGGCCAGTAAATGGATTTAGGTGGAGAAAGAATATTAAAATTATTTATATTAATAAAATTATGCAAAATGATTCCACGAGGGTTGCTTGCGTGATAGCCCCAAGCGTGATGTTTATCATTAAAGTCCCCTCCTATAGTAAAATTATTATTAATTATATTAAAAAAAGTCAAAAGTTAATTCTAAAAAAGTTGATTCCGAGTGACTTGAGCATACGTTTGAGATTGAGTTGGATAATTATAACTATTTGGTGGAGTATTAAATAAAGGGTGACTGTCTTTTACAATATTAGGCTTAAACTTAAGATTAAATATGTTATGGTTATTTGAATTTTGTTTCTTACGAAACTGGAGATCTTTATAAGTTGAACAGCCCTTATAATTCGCTGAATGATTGCCGGAGCATAGGATGCTTCTCATAGGATCTTGAATAGATAGGACATAGAATTCAGGCAGTCAGGAGAATGGTGATTGTTTCCGCAGCGGACACAGCGAAGCATATATTCGCAATAGGATTTTGTATGACCATTGGGTAATTATGACATTGGTTGATGATCTTTGGCTTGTGAGGTTCTTCAATTTTAATTTTTGTATGTATTAAGGATTCTAATTTATATATACCTTGTGAAAATTCTGTTGGTTCAAGGTCGATGTAGAAGAGTGGAAAAGGGTGTTTATTGATTCGATGAATTACTTGCGTAACTAGCCTTACTTCAAATAAAATTTTTTAATTTAATTTATTTTATAAAACTTTTAATTAAGGTTGTTGGAGTAGAAAGATGTAGATTACGCAAAACTACACGAGTTGTCTTATCGTCAATTAATTGGAAAGTGTAGAACTCAGCTTTTTCTTCTTTTTAAAAATGCACTATAGTTCTATAAGAATCTGGGTTCGATGTTTGAATTTTCAAGTGATCCGTGGTTGATTTACAGAAAAAATGATGGACGCCTATCAAGTCGATTAATGCAGTACATAAGCTAGGAAAATTTTCAACTTATTTAATAAATATTGGAAAGATTGGTTTGATTGTAGGATGAACCGAGGCTGAGGCGATGAGTTGTGGTTCATCAATGATGATTTTTTCATTGGTTGTTTCGTTTGGTCTGAGTATATCAAATCTTTTTGATGATGAGAACAGTTTTTTTTTTTTTTATTGGTTTATATTTGCGGTGATTATGAGGATTCAAAATTTGAAGAAATAGAAAGATTTATTTTTTTAGTATCTACCCAATTACCGAGTGGCGATAATACGCGATGTAGTTATTGTTTAATTTAATTGAGTATTCGGGGGGTGTTTTTCCCTTTTTTTTTGTTGCCTTAGTTGTATTAGTCAAAATTACATTAATTAGAAATTCATATAATTGGCGTATATCAGTTTTAATCTTAGTTTTTAATTAGATACAAACACGTAATCTAATCACTAGTCCAAAGGTCACCATGAGTATCGGTGCCTTGGAAATGAGATTAATATTATACCATACACTGTACCACTTAGCACGCACTTACAGTTATAATATACAAAATTGGATACTCCCTATAGTACGAGGGTTCAACGAATTGAGTTAACGAAGCAGGGTTTAAGTGTTCAAAAACTACGTCGAATGGTAAAAGATACGAATATTTCGGCACGGATAAGATGCAACAATTCGAACATAACGCGGGGCTACTAAAAGCATGTGTGCATAGTACCACTGTTCACGCGTGACTAAAATATATTGAAAAATAATAGATTTAGAACAGATGGATGAGCTTGGTGAAAACATACAAAAGGTCTCAATGGTCTGTTTAGCATTAAAAAAAAAAAATTTATTTTTCTATATACTATTAATTTTTTTTTTTTTTATTAATAGAAAAGTTTTTTAACTAAAATCTGTTTATAATATGATAGTTATTAGATTAAATACCTTAATTTCTTGTTCATATTATTTTCAGATGAAAAAAGGAGCCGGAGGATCATTGGCGATCGTAGTCCCTCCCGATGGTGGTTGGGGATGGGTAGTCGTTTTCGCAGCATTTTATTGCAATGTTGTTGTAGATGGAATAATTTATTCTTTCGGCATGCTCTTAAAGGACATGGTAGATTCATTCCACGAGTCAGAATCAAAGATCTCAATTGTTGGATCCCTGTTAAACGGATTTTATTTGATTGCAGGTATTAAATACATTTTACACTCTTGCACTGCAGGATTAATCAAATTTTACATTACAAAACATAATGCATTACTTTAGGAAACAAACTACAAATACTAACATTTTTACTATTTTCTTAACATAAAATATGTACGACACTGTACATTCTTGAGCACAATAATACGTACCTACACAATGCTTTTAAAATGCACACATCTTAATTATTATTTTATTATTATCTATCTAATAATTGCAGTAATACCACACAAATATGTTTTTTTTTTCAATTAAAGGCCCATTCGTAAGTGCACTTCTAAATAGTGTGGATTTCCGAGCGGTCACTATTATTGGAAGCATAATATCCTGCATTGCATTTGCATGTGCAACTTACGTACAATCTCTGTACCAACTTATGTTCTGTTATGGTATTGTTGGTGGTAAGTTTTAGTTTTAATTTAATATGTATTATATAGTTTATGATTGTATATATTTATATTAGATAACTTTCTGTGAATTGTTTTAATATTTTCGTATTAAAATATTTAAGATAATTTGTTTTTATATCAATAAGATTTATCGATATTCTCGTACACTAACAGTTTTTAAATAATTATCAGGTTCGAATACGTGTACCTATGTTGAGTCTTATAAATATTTTTTTACATAACCACAGTCCTTCGATTTTAAATTTTATTAGCAGTGGAACGACATGTTTCAACTATTGAAAATATGCCAATACTCTTTACTTATATTATTTGTTCTAGATTATAATCACGTTCTTTGATAATTTATTAGACGAGATACGATTGTGTTATGTAGCTATAGCTTGTTTTCGGTTTCAATGTTCATTAGGTCAAGTACAAAATAAAACTTTCAAAGACTGCACTAAATAGTTTTGTTTCAAATTATTGTTACTAATAGAAGATTTATTGTTTTATTAATTACGTATACCTTGATTTACATAAAATAATAATAAGGCATCATATATAACATAATAATAAATTATGACAATAATTTCATATAAATTAGTCTGTTTATATTGAACTTGCCTATAGGATAGTTTATACTAAATACGTGAAAAAAAATTCGTATCTAAATAATTGTTATTTTTATTTTTACAGGTGTCGGATTCAGTATGATATATGTATCTGCGGTATTGATACCAGGATTTTATTTTGATAAATGGAGAGCATTAGCAACAGGTATAGCGGTATGTGGATCCGGAATAGGAACATTTGTGCTTGCACCATTGAACGCATATTTGGTTCAACAGGGTGGTTGGCGAATTACCATAGTGGTTCAAGCGGGTACATTTTTAAAAAAATAAATTTGTAGACTTACCTATATATAATTACATTTCAAAAGTTATTAAATAGAACAGAAACAATTCAACGCTTGTTTTTTTGAAATACAATTTCACCAAAGACCAGACAGATTATTTAAAATAATTAATTTTTTTAAGAAACCATATTTTAGATAACGAATCAATATACTTTTCAATATTATTTAATTTGAGTGTTTAGTGTAATATGATAATATTAAGTTTAGAATTTTCCAAGAGGTAGAAAGTTTGAAAATTGTATTACTGTTTTCACTCACAAAAACAAAGTGTAAATATTTAAAAAAAAAAAATCAATCCGAAAAAATAATTAATATTACTAAAATATTTTAATATTTATAATTATTATTAATATTAAATTTAGGTTTAGCATTAAGTTGTGCTTTGGTCGGGATACTTTTTCGACCATTAAAACCTACCATTGTTGAAGTGCCAATTTCTAACAATCCAGTTGTAATGGAACCTAAAATACCGGAAGATGAGCCACTACTGACGATAAACGCCGAGAGAAAAATGTCATTGGACAGTAAACATAATTCCTCTAAAATCGGAGCTCCGACAGTCGAAGAAATTTACAATCATTTGTCTGATCGTTTGACGTCCGAACCTCAGAAAATAAGTTTATCTTGCCATTCACTTAACACGCACCATCAGTACCTGAAAGATAAATTATCACCACCCGAAACACCGGAAAAGAAATTATCCGTAGTCAGTCTACGAAGACCATCTCTATCGGCTCACTTAATGGATAGAGATGATCGATTTTTCGGAGGAAGCTTATCTAGACTACCTCAGTATTCCTCGCAGGTAAGATCATTCAGTATAAGTTTTCCTTATTATATATCATTGTTAATATATCTATTTGAAAACGTTCAAGACTGTAAAAAACGTATACGCTGAAACGTGGTTGAAATAGGTTGAATCAAGATCCATGGTCTTATGCTCGTATGATAATTGCAGGTTGCGCGCAATGACACACGTGCGTGGGCTAGATTTATTTATTTCTTGCAGGTTTCGTTATGTTTCTAGGTGAGCTCATTGAACTACGCAATGTCGGTAACGAGAATACCAGCTTGGAATGAAATTGAAGAAGAAGGAGAAGACCCTTGCGCCAAGAACAACTCGTTCCGAAAAAACATGAAAAAGTATTATAAATCGGCCATGCACACACTCACGACGATGTTGGACTTTTCGATTTTGTCCTCTCCGTCGTTTTTAGTACTAACGTGCAGCGGTTTTCTAACGCTACTCGGGTTTTTTGTCCCGTTTATGTACATCAGCGGTAACTATAAAAATAACAGACTCACACAATAATGCACTATGAAAATTAAAATATGTTCTAAAAATCAAAAAGATGCAAAGAGATGTAAAATAAATTTTTTGATGTGTGAAATAAACTTTGTGTAAAAGGATATATAAAAAAAAAAATGCACTTCACATTCGAGTTCGCATCCTAGTAATAATCAATACGTACTAATAAACGAACAATGATGGTTATGTTCGGGATAATTTAATAATTTTAGATTCTGAGTGAATAAATGAGCATGGCGTGTGTTGTTTTGTTTTGGATCTGTATACACGATTTTAACCAGTTCTTCTAACATCACAATCATAGAAGATTTCTAATATAAAATGTTATCTACTTGGTGCTTTCGAATAGGATAATTTTACGACTTTTTCTTCGTTTTTCTAAATAATCGCAAAAAACAAACAAAAAGTTATAGAAATGAGGCATCATATACGACATACCAGTTTTCAAACATTTTGATAAAACAATTTCGGACTGACCAAAAGTCTTGAAAATTCCATCAAAAGTTATTCAAGATGTTTCATATAATTATCTTTGCTAAAAAAAAAAAAAATTATTTTAGTTTGTGTTGTTTATGGTTACTTAACATTATTGATTTTCCAATAATGTAATTGCACTTTTTACTTTTGTAAAAGTTAGAATATTAAATTATCTATTTTATTTAGAAATAAATAAAATAATAATAATAAATAGTTTTTCTACTACTGTGGTTCTCAAAATAAGTCTTAGGTATCCACGGGAGAAATCTAGGGAGCCCGTGGCCACGTAGGCACACTTAAAATAATTAAATTTAAATGTTATTATTTTCTTTAGTTATTGAGGAAAAACGTTGGGATGATTACTTAAATTGCGCGATTTAGTTTAAAATCAGACTTATTGATAAAATTTGGTTATTTTGACTTCATTACTCGACTGATATTTTCACAAAATTAAATAAAATAAATTTATCTATAAGTACATGATAAAATTACAAAATCTGAGCTTTTTAGAAAAAATAAATTAATTTTGGGCTTGTGTTTTTCTCGATATAAAATTTATAGTTTCACCCTGGAATATTTATAATCGATTAATATTGTAGAATTAAATGATATTTTCTGTGTACTTATTATTGTTGTCTCAAATGGAAATTCCTGACTTTTGGGGCTCCGAAAATTTTTTAGAAATATAAAGGCTTCGCAAATAAAAAAGTTTGAGAACGACTGTTCTACTTTATCAACTAATTTCAGAAATATAAACTCATTCATTCGACCTCTTTCGTTCAGAATCGTTTTTTAGAGAGCAATGATACATTGGTTTCAAGTTTAAAATATCAATACAGCAATAGCATTTGCTCATCTCTGTATCTTACCCGACTGTGGAGTTTCGTCCTTCTTTTTATTTCCTATTTGATTTAATAATTATTCACTTTATGTTCATGTATTTATTTTAAATATTTATATAGAAAAAGCGATTAGCGAGGGTATGGACAAAAACGTAGCTGTGTGGCTGGTATCCACGACTGGCATAACCAACACTTTAGGCAGAGTGATTTGTGGTTGGATATCTAGTTACGAGTCGGTCGATCCGATTCTGGTAAATAACGTGTCTCTTACGTTTGGAGGACTGTACACCATTTTGTTGCCAATTCTTCCATATTCGGTGTTTTCTTACTATTTGTACGCGTCACTGTTTGGATTTTCCATGGGTAAGCACACTGCGGTTCTGAACCGTGAAAATAAAAATAAAAATTGTTTATACATAGCTATATGCTAATTAATAACATGATTTGTATTATCACAATACACTTTAGCTTGTTTTGCGTCTTTAAGATCGACTATGATCGTCGAGCTGACTGGGCTCGAACTCCTAACAAACGCTTTTGGTGTTTTGTTGATGTTCCAAGGAGTAGCGGCCGCCATCGGGGCTCCATTGCTAGGCAAGTATAGATCAAAAGTTGTTAACGCACACATACATACATCATATACATGTATAGTGATTATTATGTTGTACCTCGTGTGCTGTTACCTCTTGGGCGGTTGTCAATAAGGGCGGAACTCTTTTCGCCCAAAAATGACCTTCCTCTTTTTGCCCACGTCCTCTTTTCGACCAAAAATGAAAAAAACAGTTTCCTCTTTTCGCCCAAAAATAATTGCATTATTTTCGCCCATAGTTTCACGTTTCACATTTTGGAAACCACTTTCTCAAAATTAATAATTTTTAAAAAATCTTATTTGATATTCGATAAAATCACGTTTTTGATTGTTATTAATATAGTCAGTCGAGAAAAGTGTATAAAGTTGCCGACTCTTCTATCGAAATATATAGTTAAAAACACTTTAATAAATGTTATAATTACTTAAAAGTCATAATTAATATGAATATTTGTATTATTTTACAACAAAACAAATTATTTATTTAAGTAGTAACCTGATCAAATTACTTATTAGTTATTTTACATCGATAACACTATTTTAAATACTTATTTTTAACACTTATTAAATTATTATTAATAATTATATATTTTTTCTATTTTTTTATTTGATTATTATATGATTTTTTTAAAAATTATTAATTTTGAGACAGTGGTTTCCAAAATGTAAAATGTGAAACCATGGGCGAAAAGAATACAATTATTTTTGGGTGAAAAGAGGAAACTGTTTTTTCATTTTTGGTCGAAAAGAGGACGTGGGCAAAAAGAGGAAGGTCATTTTTGGGCGAAAGGAGTACCGCCCGTCAATAACTATTTTGTTGAATGCTTCTATTTTTATCTAAATTTTTGTTACGATTATAACAGGATTGTTTAAAGATTTAACCGGTAACTACAATATGTCATTCTATTTATCCGGAGTAATACTGGTTACGTCGGCAGTCATCTGCTATCCTTTGAGAAGAGTCAAAAAATGGGAAGAAGACAAAAAATTACGACAACACAATGTTTGATTACATTTGGAGAAAAAATTAAATCTATTTTACCTGCCATACTTTTTATTTGTTAATCACGACAATAATTTTTCTTCAAATATAAAAATGTGTATTATACATCCTCGAATCATTCTTTTTTTTTAAAGTATTTCGATGACGTATATTGTAACTGTATGAATTTTTACTATTGTAACTATAGCTTTATAAATCATTATTATTATTATTATTATTTTATTTTATTTTTTTTTTTTTTTTGTTAAAAATGTATATTTTAAATGTGACAAAGTTAAAAATTAATAAATATTATATATCTTTGTAACTGAAACTGTTATTACGTTAAGTGCGCATTATTGTTTGAAAAATCCGTCCTAGCCGAAACATGGATGATTGTGAGCTCTTTCACCAGCGGTTGTTATCAAACTAGAAAGAAATAAAACTCGGTTCGCTGCGCTATGTATAATTGCGTAGGTACTTGTGTGTATACACCAACGCCGTTGGCGACAATATCGATTTAACGCCGGCGAACACGCTACGGTTGAATGTTTATGAATACACAAAAACAGTCGACGCGCTTCGGGGCGTAGCGTTTGTCTCAGTTGAGCTTGCAGTCGCCGACAATGGATAGGTTGAAAAAGTACTCGACGTGCGAAGCGAAAACGTTGCAACACATCTACGAAGTACGTGATTATGATTATGATTATTTATTACGTTGATAATTAGCCCGGTACAACAATAATCGGCGAACTATTTCAATCGCTCCGAGCGCGCGCGCGAGATGCTATGCGTACAATAGATGATTATTGTATTTTACCGTTTATCAGTTTTTGTTGTCCAACAACATGACGGAGACCTCCGCCTGTTTCCTCGAGGAATGTTGCAAGCTGAACATGCCGGCGCCGTCGAGAACGACGGAGACCAATGTTCCAGCTCGCATATCCAAAGACCGTGCGGCGTCCGTAATCGAATCTTTTCAAACCGCTTCTAGGTCAACGTTTATGAAGGTATGAGAGGAACGGCAATGAGCACTTAAAAATGTCACACGGATATTTCGTCCAACGGGTGTCAACTGTATTTATGTACGAATTGATAACTCAAACGAGGCTTAAGTGATTCGCGAATACCGTACATGGTTTATCTAGAGTATTTCGAGTGCATTTAAAACACTATACATTATGTGAAGTTCGTACATGTAGTATTTTGAACGTATGCGAAAACAATACGATTACTTATTTTCCCGTTTTGATAGAACTGTTGGGAATTATTATTTTTTTATTTTTTTAACATATACTATATAGTATCGTAATGTGTTGAAACAATCAATGTCTGAATAATGGCCGATTTTTTTACGACCGGATTGTGTAACGGTCGTGTACTCGCGGAATGTTCACAGATATGGGACGATTTGCCGAACGAGATTAAACGAATCGACGAGTACAGAAAACTAACGTTCTACCTTCACGTGTACTACACCATAGAAGAGTGTGAAAAACGATCGGGTAAATCTGAAACCTGTAGCGACAGCAAATGCGGGGAAAACGACGAGGGAAGTGCGATGGAGGCATTTCGCACTTTTCTCGTGCAAAGGGGTGCGGAGTTCAGCACAAAAACCGAATTCCTACCGTATTTCGCGCTGCCCTACGTGTTCGACCCGATGCAACATCCCTCGTTCAAAAATCTGTTCAAAGTACATTGACAATGTTATAACAATATCGATTAGACATCCGAACGCGCGTAGTGGGTCTAAAATTATTCTATCTATGACTTTAAGGGAAACCGATGGTGCGTCTCGTTGAACAAACGACTGGAGGACTTTATTCTGGATATCGCAATCAACTCGTCGATCATACTGGTGCCCAGCAAAGACGTGCAAAAACGAAAACTAACCAAAAAAAATTTTAAATCGCTGTACAAGGAATATAAACCCTTGAATGGTTTGTATAAATAATCCTTCGTACTCAAATAGTTCGTTTGGCGTATCGTAATTCAATAAAGCGTAATACATAATATAAATACTACAGTATATTACAATATTGTATTCATGATATTATAAATAATAGTTTAAATCTTAATTTAATTGTTTCCTTGTTTCGCTATATTATTTGTGTACAATTTAAATATTGTAAGTGTTTTGTAATATCGTATTGTTAAAACTCTTCTTATAAGTCGCATGGCGTAAATTCTAATGAATAGTATAAAATAAATAATATCAAATATATATTAGATTGACATTAGTTTTAGCGGCAGAACTTTTAAACGCGTTAGAAAACTCAATACGAGGACAATCGATTAATTTAGAAATTATTTTGAAAAATTGTAACGCCGTGGTGGAAACTAACGAAGAGAACGAAGTTAGTTTTTACTTTAATAGTATTTAACATAGAATTAGTAATAATATTACTAATATAATACAATGCCAATACTTAAATATACTTTAATACATTAGCAAAACTTAAAGATGGTAGATGATGGATTCGATTTGGCCGTGTATAAAATCAAACTCGAACTTCGAGACGGTAATAGTACCAAGAACAAATTACTAATTTTACAAGCTCTGCGGTGGGTAAGTATAGAAAATGTGTCAATTAATTTCAAAGTAGTCCGAAATCATGTCAACTATTCGTACACTTTCAACCAAAGCTCGGAAGCTGATGATTTACATGTTTTTTCTGTGTAATTCCTATACATTTATAACGGACCGAATTATTATATTAATTTCATATACTTACTACTATTTCTTACAACCGTTCGTGTAACAACGTTTCGTCATTCATCTCATCGAGTATTCGTCCGTAATAAAAAATATATAAATAATATTTTCTTGTGATTTCCTCTGAAGTTCAAGTGTGGTTCGTTTCGGTATAGTATAGTTTAGTGTTTTTTCATATTTTTTCTAAGAGGTTGACCAAATCGGAGAATAGATCGGACACGGTGGCCATGATGAAGAAACACGATCTGTTGGACTTGCGTAAGACGAAAGCCGATAATGGTATCATGAAATGGTTAACGATGACGAACGGACCTCACCCACTGCAGCAGATGATCTCGAGACTGCTGAACGCGCTAGCGTCTTTCCACAATGGTCGCAGATATCTGGCGGGTTCGCCGTTCCTGTTGCGTCTCATCGTGACCCAGACCATATCTTCTCAACACTTTTGGGACACGATCACGAGCAACATGTTGTTGGGAACGCTGCAAAAACTCAGCACGAAGTGAGTGTTTGCCTGTATGCAATACACTACTGTCATGGACGTAAATAGCTCGGGCGTAGGTTCAAAAGTTCCCTAAGCCATCTTAAGATCACTCTAAGTCGTGTGTGTAGCGGGTGGAACATCAAGCCCCTACACCCTCGTTATTATTTTTCTTAAAACCTATTGGACTCAAGCATTATGCGTGTGGTGAGGAGACCCTATTTACGTCAATGAGTTACTTCCATTTGCCATATAATACCAGTTTCTGACCAGTAAGACGTGGTACGGCTAATGTATATGCGCTGAACAAAACCGTTTGATAGATCGCGACAGCGGACGACGATGATCGCGGCAGGCTTGACCACGTGGTTGGCCGATCAGCTCGTCCGGAAGAGCGAATTCGACGGTGATCGGAACAAGTACGAGATGTATGACCTGGAGTATAGTCTGGCGCTTTTCATGAACCTGTGCCAGTGTCAGTCGGCCGTTCAGGCTTGTAGTTCCCGTGCCCGTAACCTGTTCAAGAGCCTGAGCATTTTCATCTCGACAATGGACGTGGACGTTAGTACATAACTACCAGTGGCGTGTCAATGATACGGTTAAGTGGGGAGACGTTAAAAATTTAAGACTTTAATTAGATAGTTTTATAAACAGAAAGAAAAAACAGACCATTTGGATAAGGGGGAAGAAAGGTTGAACTCCCAAGATCAAAACACTCGTAACGCTCCTGATTTCATATTATATCTTATGTATACACAGGGGTCTTCTGAAAATGTTATTTGTTAACTGCTGAGCTCCGTATAGCATGGAATATTTGAGTTTGGTACTTATATTTTATGTGAAAACCTTCCGATTTCGCGAATTTTAGAAATAATATTTTACACAGTTGTGCTCATTGTTATCGTACACCAGAGACGGCTGAGTAAGCTTAGACCGAAACTAAACGTTTCTCTATATGATACGAAACGAGCCTAAATACTATCTTATATATTCTGATTTTTTTGACTTAACACGGTGTAGACCATCTTATATATTCGCATTGCTTATTTTTTCTATGTGTAATAACGGAAAACACGCTTGCCTGTAAATTATAATATAATTTTTAGGTACATAAGATTTATTAATTATTATGTGTTAACAATACGATTTTCGTTTGCAGATTATACCATGTATATCTGGAATATTGTACAACTTTTTTAAAAATCCGGGCATGATGGCTGTGGCTAAGGAGGAAGGGCTAACCGACGTCATCGAGAAAACGATCGAAAATAATATCAACGCGTATCCGTCGGCGATTGAACAACTAGTCGACGTAAGGAATATATTGTTACAAAACAAACATCCGGCTTTCGATCTATCGGACGATGATGATGATGATGACGACGACAAGGAAGACTACGACGATAATAGCAACGAAGACGAAAGAAGCAGCGACAACAATGACGATAACGTAAACATTTTTTTTTCCAAATATATTATTAAATACAATACATTGATAATTATTAAAATATTAGCTTGCTAAATTTAATGTATATAATTCGTTGTTTAACCAAATAACTCTTACTAACTTATTTAATACGATGTATTGTACAATATAATTAAATACAAAGATTAACGGTTGGAGGGTGTTAACATAAACGAAAATGTAACAAATCAAAATTACCGACTTTTATAGCGTACCAATAGCAGTTCCGATGCCCCATCGACGAATTTAGTGATTGTTTGTGATATTTGAATTGTGAAGGTTTAAGTTTTCAATGATGTCAACATTTAGTTTTGAAACCGTACTGATCGACCCTTCCTTCAAATTCGTAATTTCAGTGTACAGTTAATGATAACAGTTGTTATAACGGTTCTTCGATTGAACATGTAGTAAAAATACGTTATTCTATATAACAGCGTTTCTCAACCAGGGGGTCGCGTAGGTCAAAAATAATAAAACGCTGATTTACAAAATGTAAATTCAAATCAAATTTTTACCTAATATAGATGGAGGGGGGTCGCGAAGTGATTGACCATATTTTATAACTATTTTGCGAGTCGCAACACTAAAAAGGTTGAGAAATTATGCTATATAATACTCCGCCGATGACGATTTCGAGATTTCGAGTACAAATAATTGTATCGGTTTTTCATCATTCGATTAGGTTGTCAGATCAGGGTCGGGTGAACATGACTGTCCAAATCATCTCCGATGTACTCGAGTTTATCAACGGGTTTTATTTTTTATTTTATAGGACGACGTCGAAAATCTAGAGGCTGAACTAGACGAAGATGACCCATTGAAGATTCAACCAAACGGCGAAGATTTTCTTGTCAACTACAAAACGGCGAATCGTGCGACGCCCGAACAATAACAGTGCAACAATATAGTATCGTATTATTCGTATAAAAACGCCTTGTAAACGCTATGTAGAGATAACTCAATACACATGTATGTACGTATCCTTGTACACTTTATACCTAACTCAGTTATTGTTTTCCCGTCTCACACGGGACCACAATATTATAATACACCGACAAACCGTATCCGTTGCTCAACAGTATTGTTTTAATTATTATAATTATTTATTTATTATTATTATTGTGTTATTATTGTATTGCTTTTTCGATTAACATAAGTATTGTGGCGGTTAATTACGCGAATACAAATGTTTAAGACGGCAAAAAAAAAATGTAAAACAGATTAAAAATCTAATTTTAAAACCGCAGCATTCGTGTTTACCTTTTCACCACTTTAATTATTTTTAATCTTATGTCTCGCGTAGAGATAATATTATATCATGTTATACGCTATACAATCTAAATATTGATACATTATAATTATTATTGTGATAAAGATAACATTGGTGCCTTGCATAGAACATTCACTGTATCTGAAATATGTTACCGTGTTTTTATAGAAATATAATATACTATATATATACATTGTACAGTATAAAATACAATGCGTTAAACGAATTCTCACGTTTTTGTCAACATGTTTTATCTACAGCAGACAATGAATTTTACTATTTTGTCTTGTTGCATAACAAACAAATGATACGGTATATACTACGATGAGCTAATAATAATTTTTGATTTTATACAATCGTATAGATACGTACATACTTGTTAGTCAATTTTTAAACGTATTTATATTGCAGTAATTGTATGTTAATTTAAATGAATTTTTGTGTCATTAGTCATTCCCGTTATGATAGCACTTAATAATACGGAAAATGAATAGAAAACCGTCTATGTACACATTTCAAAACTGTTTATAATTATTCCGAAGAAATCGTTGTGAGATAGGATTTATGAGTATTTAATAATGTTCATCAGCTAGAATATTTAAAAATATCCACTTAAAGAAGAGAGAGAGAGGGAAGAGTGAGAGAGAAAGAGAGAGAGAGATAAGATATTTTAATTTAGTCGGAATAACTACTAAAGTAAGATCTTGAAAAACGTGTCGTAAACGTCCACGAATGGATTAGCAGCTGCGTTTAATATCAGTCAAGAATGCATCCAAATGGAGAAAATAATTGGCACATTTTCAATAATGTCGAGCTAGATGAATTTATAAAATTTGGTCATTTGATAAGCTTAAGAGTCGTCATAATTAACTATATATCATTTACTTAAATATCTACTACGGAGACGGGCCTGGAACTCAACCAAAATTAAAATGAACAGAGAATTTGAATTTCTAGTAACCATTTAATGATTCCCAAAAACTATTATCCTCCTTACATAGTTTTCTTTCACATGTTCATGTACTCATGTGTCACTAAAAATCAAAACAAAATCATAAGACGCAAATTATTATTTGTATGTACTTTTTCTTACAAATTGTATGCTAAAATAACAAAAATAATAAAATCAAATATGCTTTAAAACGTGATTGGAGATGTATTGATAAAATTACACAAAATAAACGCATTCAAAAATAAAATATTTGGAAGAGAAATATATTGTGTCCATCTATTACCGTTATTATTCCCCAACGGCTGAATCTTTGTCAATATAAAAAATAATATACATTATGTATTCCATAATTATAATGATAAAAAAAAACTGATAACCTTTAAATACTATATAATATACATCATTGGTCCCGTTTACGTTCCGTAAATGTTAAAAATTTTGATTTTCATGTACATTAGCATTACAATAAGTTATCAAACTAGTAAATATAAAGTTATATAAGGCTTAGTCCGTTTATGGGTGTTTAAAATAATAAAAAATATTAAGTCAGGCGCTATCTTGTACATTATAAAGAATAAAAATAAAGTTAGTGTAAAATCATTTTTACATAAAATATGCGTCTACGCTTGTTACACTGCAGTATAGTTGAAATTAACTCAATTGAAAAGTCGAATCTAAATCAAAGTTATTTTTTTTTTTTTGGTTTTAACTGCAAAGACAACTTGAAATATCGTACTATAAATACTAAAGCAATCATCTGGGATTTCTAATGACAATGAATTATTTTAAGTTAATCTCTATTTAAATTTATGTAAATCGACACTGCTGATATTTCGTTTACGTCGAATGTAAAACAAGCGCGATGACATGGTAATTAATGATGTATATAATATATATATATATATAATAATAATGACTTTTTGGCGCACATATAATATACTCGTATAGTTTACTAAGACCGTGCGCAGAAATACGACCACGGTGGTTTCGCAAAATTAAAAATCGACGTTGCATACGATAATAGATACGCGCTTTCGAATCGAATAAAACTTTCTATTGAAATTGTAATAATATGCGCTTCCGTACGTGCGTTTTAAACGAATATTTATAAACATATACAGACGATACAATAATAATGAAATGTATAAAGAACTCCTGCTGGGCCCTGTTGTCATAGCCGCCGCCACAACCACCGCCACCGCTCGGAGGTAGTCACCGCATGAATGTATAATGAAGTCTGACCGGTTCTATAGCCGTCGTATTTTTTTTTCTTTTAATTATATTATTATATTATACATTTTTCAATTTACCGACAGAAAAAGATCATTGATCTTGGAGTTCATTTTTGAACAACAAGCTCGTCCGACGGCCACGATCGCACTTATATATACGGTGTGCGTCTTACGTCCGAGTCGCAGAAGTGCGAAAACAGACGGACGATCACAGCAGCAACAGAAATAGCAGCAATAATAATAACACCATTGTAATCGTTAGTGTTTATAATCACCGTAAATCGTACCGTTAACATGTTCGCCGTCCGAGTTCCGTTGGCCGTCGTTGGTCTGTGCAGCCTGCTGACCACCGTCGTCGTGTCCGATCAACAGCAGACGTACATAGCGGACGCCACAAAAACGTTGACCAAAGCTCTGATAAAGGTAAATACAGGGCCGTGGAGAGAGAAACCAGGGTCCGGGGGGGTATATCTTAAGGTATATCTTAATTGTTCTGCAGTGTTCATTAAGTTCTTATCTTTGATTGTGTTTAATTTTTAATAACTTGTAGTCCCTAATTTTTATGTCCTCTCAAAAATTCCAAGTCCGGGGGGGGGTCATCCCTTTCACCTCCCTTCTCGTATGGCCTGGTTATATACATACCGTATACATGTAGCTATCTCGTACGATAAGTTGCCCGGTTAGGTCGAAATCGTGTAACCTGTATCCCGGAAACGGTCTCAATAAGAAATCACTGCACGCTGACCGAAAAATTCGGTCAAAAAACGATCATCCCTGAGCAAAATGTCCAGTTCACCCGGGAGCTCTGTTCAATCACCGGCGACTTCTGAGTGTTGGTCTTTTAGGCTTATTTGCCCGGATCCCGGTCGCAGTAGAGCCTTGTGTGAGCCGCTAAACTCAGGAACTCTGCGATTTGCATAGAATATTTATGAGTTATTTCGTACTCGCGGTGCCATCATTACCTATGTATTAACATTGCCTTCCTATGTGTTCTGTAGGCGACAGCCGAAGACGGTTTCAATTACGTGGCGTCTCCGTTCACTAGCTCGGTAATTTTGGCGCTGGCGGCTGAAGGAGCCGAAGCGGAAACAAAGAACGAACTGATTGAGATATTGGGCGGAAATTTACCAGACAAGAATACCTACAAGGAGATACTTACGTCTATTAAGGTGAGCACACATACGGCCAATGTAAATATGTTTTTATGAGTACGACGGTTGTGGATATACCGTATGTTTTAACACTACGATGATTAGCTATACAGAGACAATATATTCAGACAATGTATTCAGGTTATAGAAGCTTTATTCCGGTTGATGGTTCATGTATATTGTATCAAAGTTTCGAAAATTATTCGATTGTTGTGATGTTGTAGGTTATATTAGATTAGATTTACAAATTTTAATGTACTATGTAAATTTTATAACTACATATAGTCAAGATACTATATTTTCAGGCTTCAAACGTACAAAAAATATTAGAAATTATCATTGAAGTTCTATGCTTTTTCTTTGTTATAACATTGTGTTTATGTAGAGTTTTTATTAAATAACTCTACATAAACTCCCTGTAAAAATATCGCCGAACGCCCATGGTTATAATGAAGTAATTAAAATAATCGTTATATTTTGGAATAAATATTTTATCCCGAGTACCAATTCTTTTTTAAATTAATACTATATATATTATTTATATATAATACTTTATATTTATTATTAAGAAGTTACTTTTTATAAATAATAAATGGAATTATAAATCTAATACTATAAAAATATGTGTATACATATTAGTACAGACTATAGTCTGTAATATACCACGTACAGATAATGAAACTTGAAAGTTAAAAAGTTACTCAAATTATTTACTAGCCAACTAATATAAATGTACATTTTTCATAAAAAACGCTTAAGATAACTGACAGCTTCAATTGCGAATATTTATCTTTTTATAGCTCATCATCCACATATTTACGCATTGATTTTATAATAATCAGATAATACTGCCGAATAACTACCTGGGAGCAGGTATAATATATTCAAGAATAAATATAGAAATTCTTTTTAATTTATCCTTTTCAAGTGCATTTTACCCGTTTCCTAGTCGTAAATAATGGTGTATACATTTTTATAAATCATAAAATCAGGTATATTGCAGTTTCGAATGAAACACAACATCTCACGAGCAATAACAAAAAGTTATTATTAAAATATTTTTAATAATAATTGGTCGGCGTGAAAAGGATAACGGATTTCTAAATCATATACATACCGTCTTTTTTTTTTGTCAGTTTATGGTGCTAATTTTCATAATATCTGAAAACAATTTCTTTTTATCCGTATACTATTTTTTAATATCTTGTTCTAATAATTTTAATTCCGAAAAAACTTATTTACATTTAAAACTAAAAGCGTACAGTAAGCTTAGAAATGATAAAAATCGTTTTCGATATGGTTACAATATAATTACTTATATCACTGTCTCTCTCTTCTCTTTTTTCCTTAGAGCTATTCTTCAGACGGTAACTTCCAGAACAAATTGGTGCTGAAGAATTTTCTGTACGTATATAAGAACTACAGCGTACTAGAATCGTTTGCCGATCTTGCCCGCGAGTATTACTTGACCGAAGTGAGGAGCGTGAACAGACCGGACTTGGAAATAATACGCACAGCCAACAACGACCCAAATACTCCAATAGATGACGATGTTACCGGTAACAAATATAATACAGTAGTATTGAACTCCTTTAATTTATTTTATTATTTATTACGATTATTAGGATTCATTTTCCATGAAAAACATTTATAACCCTAAGAAATGCAAGAAGCCCAATGAAATATGCATTAATAATTTTGTAAATAGAAATATATGGTATAATTTATAATTTATAAGCACACGACTATAAGTAAATATGTATTTACAAACCATAATTCTTTATAACATGCGTGTGTAACTTTTAGATTTTAAAACGTATACCATATAAAGCAAACGGATGTCTATAGGGAAACACAATTATAGTATATGTTGCCTATTGTTTGCACTATAAAAAAATATTTCTTCACCTTCATTTTTCGAAACTTTTCAATGATATATGTTAAGTTTTACCGATTTATGGTGAGGACAAATGTTTAACCAAAACGTTATAAAATATATTTTCAACTTGTTTAGCCCATAATACATGAAATCTGGGAATTCATACAATTAAAGTCTTAGTCTTAATCATTTTACCCTTGACCGATGTGAATCCAGATCAGAAAAAACACACCGTTTGATAACAGCAAAAAAGTACCTATAACTCGATTTATGTTTTATGATGATTTATTTTATACCTGCTGTGCATGTAATAATATAAGTATAATAATATATAATATAATAGTATATAATATAAGTGTACATTACTCCTTCGAATAATACTAAGATAATTCGTATATATGTAGTGTGTGGTTTTCTTTTTCTTTTACCGACTCAGTGAATTGGATTAACCTACTTACATATGATTCAAATAAAAAGTGCAAAGGTATTCCTGGCTTGATTTGAAAAATGCGTGAAACCAATTTTGAAGCCAAATCTACGTTATTGGATATTGCCCATGCGTCCAGTCGTATTCGCTTTTAGCGCTAACTCCCCTGAACAAATCGAAGAGTTATACCATATTTATGATATGTTAATTTTGAAATAAATATAAAAAAAGAAACTTACAATTATTAATTTCTTTCAATTTGTTCTGTATTTGAATAGAAAATACATTAGGTATACATGCACAACATGTACATATTAACAAATGTATTTTATATTTATGCTAATTTCAAGTCAGGTTTTGATTTCTCATTCTTATTATGTTTGCCGTTAGGTATTCATAATTAAATCTATTAATATACATACATATATAAATTTAATTAGAATAAGTAACATATACAAATAAAAAACACTGACAAAACAACCGGTTTTTGTAAAATTAAAAATCAAAACTAAATACGATGCAATTGATTACTGAGAATAGATTTCAAATTTCCATTAAAAATAACTATAATAATATATTATAATAGAAATCAGGGAGGAAAAAGCTTAGAAGTGAAAAATGATAACAGAAACATTATATATATATATATATATATATATATATATATATAATGTTTCTGTTATCAATTTTCAATTGTATATATATTATTTTACTTATATTTTCACACTTCTTATAGAAAGTTATACAACCCTTCATTCTAAATCCGGAGGAGAACTAGAAGAATGAAATCGTTTAACTCATTAACTTATGTCATTATTTCCAGAAATTCAATGAAAATCTCGATTATTCCATCAGTTATATAAAGATGATTTTGATTTAATTTTTTGTATAATCTTTCAAAATAATCTTAAAACATAAAAAAAATGTATACATTCTAAGTCATTCTTAAATGTAGTACTTGTAGTATTTATTAGAATTCCTCCAAATTATTATATGAGACTAGAATACGTGTTATACTGTCTATAATATATAAATGTCGATGCATAATATGGGGATGTTTAAAAATATATTTTTTTTTTTAATGCTTAATTTTCTTAACATTTTAATTCATGGTCACGAGCTACTATTAAATAATTTGACTTATACAATTCACATAATACCAAATTATGAGACATTTAATATAAATTCTATTGAATAAAATCGTTTTAATATACTATAAACATTATACTACATACCTATTCATATAATATATAATTAAAATGTATGATAACAAGCAGTTACGACAGTAGAGTCATTGGTGCCTTGGGCGAATAAACAAATATGCGCCCCTCGCCTAATAATTAGTTGTCGTTTTATTTTAAATCGTTATCTGATGCTATTAATAAAATTCTAAATAAATAGCGACTGCGAACGGCGACTGACAATAATAATAAACAAACGCCCTGGGCGTAGGCCTATTTCACCCACCCCTAACACCGGCCCTGAATACAAAATTTGTACACAGAATGGTTTCTTAACTGAATAATAACATTTAAATTTTTTGTCAGCATTTAAACTTATAAATATTTATAGATTAGTCCATTGTTGTGTAGTAATGAATACATTTATTTTATTTTATATTTCCCAAAAAATGCACTGCACTACTCTGTTCATCCAAACGTCGAACATACTTTTATCTCTAATTTAACTTTTGAATCGATATTTGATTTCAGTTCATAAAAATTATCAGAAACATATTATGATTCAGAGTAAAATTTAAAAATATATTAAAATTAATAATTAATAAATCTGCTTAGTTATTATTCGTTCCTAATCGCATTGCTTTTACCGAGTAGCGTTCAAAGAACACGCCATGCTGATCTTCAACGGTTTTTCATTGGATTTGAGTTGGCCGTCTAGTACTTGGCACAAGACGTCCGTATCTTGGAACGGAAACGTGATCCGGGCGTTTGGCGCTGCTGGAAATTTCGCCATAGGGCAAATATCATCCCTCGATTCCACAGTATTCAAATTACCCTACAAGGTGCGTATTACATATTTTTTATAACCTTTAACAATCGGTTATTATTTCTTTACTAATTAATTAATATATTGAGCTTACTTATTTAAGTTTGAATTAGAAAAAATAAGTTTCAAATTAAATTATCGCGCGTTAACATACAATTTATTTCAATTTATTATTATTATTATTATTATTATTATTATTATTATTATATTATTTATTATTATTTCATTTATTATTATATGACCAAAGCCGATAAATATATGACATAAGTTTCGACTTCTAAGCTGATTAAGCATCGAAGAAAGACACATAACTTGTTATGGAACATTTTGCATGGTATCGAAAGAATCGTTATTTATTAGTTTTTAACATAATATAAAATCGAATTATATACATCATTACAATTGATTTGTGAAATGTTAAACAATCGAATGATGCACATTATTACACGTTGCTTCTGTTGACCCAACATTCTACCGCCGAGCTTATCGAAATGAACGAGTGCGTGATTGAGGAAAATCATAGGTGAGACCAAAAAAGTATATTAATTGTTAAAAACTAAAAACATTTAAAAAATAACTAAAGCAAATTAAAGTTTGGACGAGCCACCAACTTTATCCCTACCAATACGTGTTTTATTTTTAGTACCTTTTAAAATGCATAGTCAAATTAAAATACAAAAATGTTTTGTTTCAATAAAAATTTTAATTATGAGGTAAAGCGAATTTTTTAAAAATGTATTAAATATAAATCAAAAATGTATTTACTAACCAAAACACCAAAAACATTAGGAAATTATGTTAAACTAAATAAATACTATTAAACTATGTACCTGTGAGAAAAGTATTGGGCGAGCTTACGCTTCATGTTTGACCCTACATGGATTCAAACGACAGTTCTAGTTGGTAAAACTAATATTTTTTTCTTTTAAATTCACGTTCTCGGTCACAAAATGTTCCATATTTTAACAATAATAGTAATAACAATATAAATTTATAATAATCATTCGCACAACTAGGTGTAAAATATTGGGGGGCTGAAGCCCACCAAATTAATTTAGTCAATGTGAGCCATGGGGGACTTTGCCCCCATACCCCCCATTGCCGCAGTTACAGAACAATAATTATAAATTAAAATAAAAACAATAATAAAATATTATTACCATACTATATTATTAAAAATCATGTACTTACTTCTATGTAGTATATTTTACATAAAATATGACATAACACCACCGCAATATTCCACCGTCGTCCGTCACATTTATTAAATAACAATATTATTATTAACTATGTAGGATTGTAGGAATTACAAAATAAACTATAATAATAGTATTTTATATTTATACAATTTACTTTTGAATAATTCTCGGCGTCATATTCTCATATTATTTAGTATGTATCCCATGCTTAAATTATCATTACATTTTAAATAATCAAAGAAATTTGGGGGTGCTATAATACATTTTGGGGTGGCTAAGCCCCCCTAAGTCCCCCCTAGTTGTGCTAATGATTATAATGTTATATTATGTGTGTCTTATTATAAACAGATTCACATGTATTTCAGAATACTGACTACGCGCTTCTGGTGATTTTGCCGAAAAACAATGCTAACCTGGGTGAAGTGCTGAAAAATCTTCCGAAAATTGGGATCAAAAATATGATCGAAACGATGTCGATCAAACCCGGTTTTGTGACGATGCCGTGTTTCCAGATCAGGAATATTACTGATTTGAAAACAGTGCTGCAAGAAGTACGTAGTAATTAATATAGTAATTAGAATACGTAATGCGACAAAGCGACGATTATTGGCAATTAACCGTACGCATGTTAGAGTGGGGTGGCTGGATTTTTTGATCAGTCGATATAGTTACAGGTTTTAGCAGTGGCGGAACTAGTGGGTGGAAGACGGGAATTCATCCACGGGCGTAAAATTTTAGAGGGCGTAATTTTTGTAATTATTAACAACTCATTTGATATTTTTAACTTTGTTAAATACTGTTATTAGATTAAAACTCAATAAGTATGATTGTATAATAGTTATTAGAAAAAATTTTCGAGAAGAGTTTTTGATTAGTGGTCTATGATAGGGCGTAATTTTAACATTTTCTACGGCCATAAAAATTCCTAGTTCCACCTCTGGGTTTTAGAATCATTGTTCACAATTTTTTATCGTAATTTAACAATTATTTTTTAATCTTATAATTGATACACACACATAGGTGAACAATATTTTTTTACAATTTTATGTTTTATTTTTGTTTTCTCAGCACACCACCGTGAAATCCGTGTTCACCGAATCCGCGGACTTGTCGAAAATGTCCGAGGACAAATTGTACCTAGACGGTGTGGTCCAACAGGCAGGCGTCCGGGTGTGCGTCGGTGGTTCTTCGTCGAACTCGCTGACCAGTACGTGGACAGCGGCCCAACAGCGGTCGATCGCTAATAACCGTGGCTTACCAAATGTTGTTTCAGGTTCAGCGTTCACGTCGCAACGTGTCATCAAGGAGTCGGTGGTCGTCGACCGGCCGTTCGCGTATGCGCTTTACAACACGGTCAACGGCATAATGTACGTGATCGGCAAGGTGGAGCAACCCGTGTGGGACGAAGAGGACATCGTAGGCGAAGACTCGAGCATCGAGACGATAAAGATGTAGGCACGACAGGATCTACAGGATACGAGTATTGATACGATCGGTTTTAGGATGACGTTTACCATTTAATTGGCAGTATAGTATTAAATACATTATAGCTGCTGTATTTGTACGACGTTTAAGATCGATGCTATTACTATAACACAATACGTGCATCGGTTTTATTCCACGTTGTTTGATACGATTTATTTATATCATTAATTTATATTTATTTAACGCACCATAATTTATTTTTTTAACAATAATTGTAGATATATATAAATATAAATAAATAAATATACAAATATATATATATATGTTGACTCTTATTCTTCTTTTTCAGTTTAACGGTTCTTGAAGGACCTGAGCTGCTGGTACAAATATATATGTACAACAAAATAAAACTGTGTTATATGCGTTATTATTTAAACCTGCGTAGACGATGTGTCAAACAGTCACTAACTGCACCAGCACTCTGCAGGACCTTAAAAAATAATAGGCATATATGTGTATAAGTTCTAGACTACATGTGAGCCCAACTCACCAACTATATGAATTATGACCAAGGCTCGGGACTCATAGCACTTAAAATAATTAAATTAAGCGCTCAAAAAAGCAGGGCTTGAAATCAAAATAAAAAAATGTCGATTTTAATTTTAATTTTGATTATTGATATTAAGTTTTTTAATTTCGATTTTGGTTTCAAATATTGATATTTATTTTTTGCAATTTCGTTTTTGATTTCGAATATCGATTTTATTTTTTCAATTTCGGGTTCACTACAGAATGTTATCCATGACTTATAATAATTTCTCAAATTTTAGTTGATCATCAGTGTAATAGTGTTGTTGGCAGTAGCGACAAGCTACTGCATGTAGGTAGTATATTTTTAAATCCATTTTTTTATTACCTATGTTATAAAACTTTTCGTACAAACTACAATTATTATTAAAGTGTCTCCAAAATGAAAAAACATAATATGAAGCTAAAATGAAGTAAACTAGGGATACATCTATGTGAAATGATTAAAATGTAAAATAAAGTTTTTATTCATAGATTTAGACATAATTTAACTAAATATGAGAACAATGTTTTAAATTATAACGACGCCTTGCAAAAGTACTGCAAAAGTACAAAATAAAACTATTTTAGGTTATTTTATTGTATATTATTAGTTTAAAGTATAACTCACGGGTAGGATTGCCATCCGTCCCGATATATCGGGACTGTCACCTATATTGAGCTCTTGGTCCCGACGTCCCGACAAAAGACCAATAAGTCCCGATTGAAACTGTGCATTGCAAATTTCGCTTTATTGCATACAAATATGCATGACACATAGGCGGAAATTGGGGAGGGGTTGAGGGGTCTTAGCCCCCTCAAAACGTACAAATAGAAAAATTAGCCCCCTCAAATAATTGATCACTGCAGGTTACTGCAATAAATAATAATAAATATTAACTTTCAATTCAAATATTGTTGGAACGCGAATAAAACATTTAGAGAATATTATAGAAAAAAAAATAGGATGTGATATATTTTCTGATTTCATTGTCAAATGCCTAAGTCCATACAGCACAGAGGCACAGCATAGTAAATATTTAAGAATCAATATATATATTGATATATATATATATATATATATATGTATATTAGTTTATTAGTACCTATATATAAACGATATCAGTTGAATCTAATGATTGGTTTCAATGCGCAGACAACGATATCTCATTATTTTCTTGGAATTGTTAATTATGTTATAAAAATAGACGAAATAGTAAATACCAATGTAAAATTTGACAATTCCAAACACACAACAGTGATATTTCTATTTTATTAGCCATTCAACCATTGTCCATTGCATCATATGTACTGTTAAGTGTTGTTTCGTTTTTTTAACTTCGTTCAATTTTTTTTTAAATATGTCCAAAAATGTATTTGACATATTTAATTAAAAAAAAAAAATGTTCCGACCGTCGATATTGACTAAGTCAGAATTGATTCTGCATTATTTGAATCATCTTCGACTGTACATTCAGGCACGGTAAAACAATAGAATAAACATTTACAGCATAATAAATTGATAAGTGATTTGGGAACTTTAGACACAGGCCCTGTTCGTCCATTGCTAAAAGTAAGTATTTTTAGTTTTTACTTGTACCGAGGTACCTACTTGTGAAATATTGAATTCAAATAATATAAGACTATCTACTTGAAGTTAATACAACATTTTTTATTTTATAACTGTGCTATAGACTTATCCAAAAACTAATTTTGGTTCACAAAACTGAAGTTTTAACGATAAATACTATTCAAAATATGAATGGATTGAATATAGTATTGTGAATGATGCTATTTTTTTTTTTGCTGTCGGCATTATTCTACCGGAAAAAGTGTACAAGATGATGTGTTTACATTAACTGGGTTTAAAAATTGGAAAAAAGTATAAAAGTATGTTTAACAAACTTAATGATAGATAGTAGCATTGATTATAAATGCTATATTTATAATCAATAGTAGTTGGTACCTATACTTTTTGTATTATAATCTGATACGTTCAAAATATTGTATTATATACTCAATTGACTATTTAGTTAACTGGATCAAGAGGGAAAAAAGGCAATAAGCAAAGTAAACTTGAAGCACATTCAACTTGTAACCACCATTTGACTTGCATGACTAAATGGGAACAACATGTTAAAACTAAGTCCTCAGGTAGCATTCATGAACAATTATCTTCAAGTCATAAACTGATTGTTGAAAAGAAGAGAAAATATATAAAAACTCTTATTGAAATAACCTTATTTTTGAGCAAACAAGGACTGGCTTTCAGAGGACATGATGAATCTAAACTTTCTTCAAATAAAGGTGAGTAGTATTATTTATTAACTACTGTGCAATAACATTTAATTATTTACTTATCATATAATCTCTATAAAAAGTCAAGTAATGACTTTTTTTGTTTATTCTATAAACAAATTATTAAATATTTAATATTAATTAATTAATTTTTAATATTTAATTTATTAAATAATATACCCCAATGAACATATTTGTATGGTAGGCCATATTGTGTTCACAATTTGTAATACATATATGTATTCATATTTTATTAAATATGGAAATTTTAAAGAAACATGTGATTTACTGGCAAAAAATTGCCCTGAATTTGAAGAAAAGTATAGCAACTTGACTAATTTCACCAGTCATTTAATTCAAGATGAATTGGTAAACTTATCTGCAGAGAGCATTCGGTCCAAAATAACCAAGGAAATAAAATGTAATAAAGTATTTGGAATTATGATTGATGAAGCAAGGTACCTACTACCTACTACCTAACATTTAAATATTTAAGAATAAATGATTCAATAGTAATAAATGCTAACTATTAACTATTTATACTTAATTTTAGATGTTTTAAAGAAGAACAAATGTCTGTATGTGTTAGATACACTGTTGGTCTAAATGTTGTTGAACGTTTTCTGGGTTTTGTAGACGTTTCAGAAAATCAAAATGCAAATTCATTATGTGCTGAAATATTTGAATTCCTTACTGAGAACCAATTGGATAAATATCACATTGTGGCACAATCATATGACGGTGCCAGTGTCATGTCTGGCAAATTTAATGGTGTTCAATCCAAAGTAAAAAACAAATTTCCCTATGCCATTTACACCCATTGCATGGCTCATCGGATGAACATTGTAGTTATTGATATGTGCAAAATTGTAAAGGTAATAAAATACAATACAATATTTTATTTTTTAGGAATCTAGAATTGTTTTTAATACAATAGAATCATTGTATAAGCACTTTTCTCATCCTACTAAAAATAAAACTCTAGTTATTATGCAAAGAAAATTAGGAGTTAAAATATCAAAAATAAATTCTTTGAGTGATACAAGGTGGAATTGTAGATGGAAAAACTGTGAGTCAGTTGTACACAATTATTAAGCAATTATTGCAGTTTTGCAAGAAGAAATAGATAACCAACTGGACCGAAATGTAAATAAAGCTATAGGTATACTCATATCATTTTTAATTAAATATTAATACTATTGTCTAATTATAAGCACCGGATTAATTTAATATGTTTTGAATATTTTTTATAGGTATACTTTTAATAATGCAAAAAGGATCATTTGTTATTTTTCTATTCATTTTGCAACATGTATTATCTTCCATAAATATACTTAGCAACATGTTTCAAGATAAAACTACTACATTGGGTAATGCAGGTAATCTAATAAACAGCGTAATACTAAGTTTTAAGAATGCTAGATCTACCATTGGCTTTAGTGACTTGTGGTTAGACATAAAAACTTTTTGTGATGAAAATGATGTTAAACTGATCCTACCTTTTCAAACTCAAGGTTAGTATTGTGTTTGTGTACCTAATAAAAAATATTTGTTTAAATATTTATTTATTTAAATTAATATTATTTTTAAACTTATTTAATATGTTTATTATTAGCATCTAAGCAAATGAGACGTGAACCCAATGTTTTTGAAGATTTCATTCTAACAACTACTACTGCCGCAGAATCATTTAATATTACTGAAACAAATTGTGTAAATGGCTATTTTAAAATATTAGATTGTATAGTTGTAAATTTGAAGAAAAGGTTTTCAACTGAAAGTCTTCAAATGGCTGAAGCTGTAGACAATTTTATAAAATTAGATTTTAAAAAGAGTGAACTATTTATTAATCATTATAAGGTAATTTCATTATAAAAACTTGCTATCAAAATGTAATATTATTGAATTAATAAATGAAATGACATGTAGGATCAAAATTTTATTTATTGTAAATTATTCTTATTCTATTTCTAATTAAAGATAATTTTTTTTTTTTCTAGGATTTATTGGATGTAAAAAGTATAAGTGTTCAATCAGAAATGCATGTTGTGAAGAACTACTTACACTTATCAAATGGCAAAAGCAGTATTAATTTAGAAGCTTTGACTTCAGTACTTTCCAAAAATATATACCCTAACATGTCTAAGCTTATACAAGTTGCACTTACTCTTCCTATAAGTTCGTCAACGTGTGAACGTAGTTTTTCTGCAATGAGAAGGATTAAAACATGGCTGAGGTCATCCATGGTACAGAATAGATTAAAAAATTTAGCTATAATTAGTATTGAGAAAGATATTTCTAAAAAAATTGATAAAGAAGCCATATTAAATTTATTTGCAAAAAAAAAAATAGATACATTATTTTAAAATAAATATTTTTTAGTTTCATTATAAAAAATTTTCATTGTTAAAATTCAAGTATATGTATGAGTATATTAGTATATGCATATTATAGTAGTATATCTATCTAAAATAAATCACGCTTAGGTTTTGCATGATGTTTATAGGGTAATATAATTTTTTTTTTTTAGCTTTGATATGCAATAAAGTATTTTTAAATATTAGCCTCCTCTAAAATTATGGAGAATTTCCGCCTATGGGTGTTATACTGGTTCAGTATGGCTAAATCTCCGATTGATATATTTTTAGACTTCCTTGAAACCCAACGATCTCGGCGTTGCAACTGTGGTAAATATTCTGAAGACCATCTTTATTGAGCTCGGTGGACATCACTTTATTTTACTTTATTATTTAAATAACCCTAAATGTGAATTATTGGCAATCATAACCGGACATGAGAAGAAGAAGAAGAACATAGTCTTAATACGTTATATTGTTTATTCATGATTGTTAAATTTTAAATTTAATATAAAATATATCGAATGGGTTCATCAAACGATATCAGTCAATATAAATTACCTTCCAAATATTATTCTTTTACATTAAAATCCATGGCATTTACTCTTTACAATATTAAATATAGATTAAATATACTAGTATAGTTATTTTCTGAATGTTAAATATGAAGAAAATCGAAATCATTTTTAAGTGTTAGGTAATTGTGTAAAAAGAATGATTGTATGATGTATGTATTAAATCTTATAAGTGCAAAGTTTGATTCATTTGTTGAAAATTGCTCATTCTATTTTTAAAATATTTTAAAAAAATAAAGTACTGTTAATTCTTGATTTAGAAGATTTTTTGATTTTAGAATTATGATTAATTTTTATATATTGATGCATAAGAACATTTAAACATATATTATTCACAAGCCATATAAAATTATTATTTTAATATTTATTATGCAGTAAATATCTTTGAACTAGGATTTTTTTAGTTACTTTCTAGACTTATATTACTAATAGTTAAAAAATTAGTATTAAGAGAAAAAT
>NW_020272931.1:0-14573 GCF_003268045.1 Sipha flava
ATAGGCTACTTGACGACAACGATAAGGTAACGACACACACTAAAAAAATGGTAAAAACTATATAATTCAATAACCTTCCCGGACGATGGTTTACGCGAGAAGAAAGAATAAATCGCATACGAAAAATACAATAATACACACACGACACGGACTTTTCGGTTACATAACATACGATTTCGGACGACGATAAATAGATAGTGTGTGTTATGTAATGTGTGCGTGTGGCCGACCGCGGTGATACGCTCGGGTCGTCGACCGGCCGTTATGTTACGGCGGCCGTACTAATATCGCTTATATTGAGCATAGCGCACTAAACAACTATAAATAACTTTTTAAAGGCATGTTATGATTGTAACTATCGTTATATGATGTACAGTATGGCTAAGCTATATTTTAAAAATTTCAATACTAAACAATGATATAACAAGTGGTAATTCACTAATCAATGTTGTAAGAAAACATAAATAATATTTGAAATGATGAAACGATATTTGAAACAGGGTAGTCGTGACGGCGATGAGTACACTTTTACTTAAGGCTCAGTCAAACAGAACGCGGGCTGCCCGCGCGGGCAACTCGCATTGCCCGCGGCGGGCACTGTATTATCTATGATTACATTATCGTGGTTAAAAATAGCGCGGGCTGCCGCGGCGGAATCGTGTTTACCGCCGCGGTCTGCGGTCTATTTGTAATATTTTACAGAGAACGCGGCCAGTCACAAATTATTCATTCCTCATTATCCATCACTATGGCAGATGAGACTGAAAAATTAATTGATTTGGTGCACAATTATCCGTATTTATATGATACTAGTCACGGTGAATATATAAATACTGTAAAAAAAACAGAGAAGTGGAATGAAATTGCCGGGATACTCAATATGCCAAGTAAGCATAGTAGAGTAATATAATAATAAAGTAGTAATACTTATGTGTATTATATGTATAATATAAGTAAATTATAAAATGATAGATACTTAAATAATATAACGAAATAAATATGTAAAAATAGATTACATACCTAATAATAATTAGTTATTAAGGAATATATTAAAATAGTTAAAATAGTTATATTACCTAGTTACATAATTAGTTATATAATATAGTGATACAATTTTATTATGCAGTTGTTTCATAGTATTATTATTATTATTCATAGTATAACTATTGATCGATAGTTTCATTACGAAAATAATTGAAATAATTTACGAAGTTCTCTCTAACAGAAGTAGCTGCAATACTTGATCTCTCTCTTATTCGTTGTGTATTAGAAAACACATTAGTAGGTGAAATAGCGTCTTCTTCTTCTGGTTCGTTTTCAATTGTAGAGGTACTTCGGAGATAATTGTGTAAACAACAAGCTGCCTTGACAACATGTTCTGCAGTATCTACTTCTAATTCAATAGGTCTAAAAAAGACTCGCCACTTTTGTGCCAAAATACCAAAGGCATTTTCGACAACACGTCGTGCTCTGCTTAGTCACTTATTGAATACTTTTTTAGCTTCATCTTGTGCAACTACAGCTCTCGGAAATGGGCGCATTAAAAAAGTTTCTAGTTTAAAACCTTTGTCACCTACAAAAACATGTGGGACTGGGGTGGTTGTTCCAGGTAAAGGTTTAGGTGGTAAAATAGTTTTACCTTGTATGAACTCGCGATAAAAGGATGAATTCTCAAAAATACTACTGTCACTATGACGGCCATAACTACCAATATCAACAATTAAAAACTTGTAGTTAGGATCTACTATGCCAAGCAGAACTATTGAAAAAAAATTTTTGTAGCAAAAAAAACTTGACCCAGTCTTAGGAGGACATTTTATTCTCACGTGTTTTCCGTCTATGCTTCCTATGCAGTTGGGAAAGTTCTCTAAATCCAATTTCTGAATTTTTCCATACTTCTTCTGTAGGTGTAGCCAGATATAAAGGCTGTAAAACATTCCATAGCTCAACACATACTTCTTTCACTATGCTAGAAACAGTAGTACGTCCGACTCGGAAAGAAAAACCTATAGTATGATGTGAATCTCCTGTTGCCAAATATCTGAAATAAATAAATATCAATAAATACCATATAACTATAAAAAGGTTTTGTAATTCAACTAAAAACTTATAACCGTTGATACTTTAAATACTATAAATTTACTTTAAATATAATACAATTTACATTAAATACTTTAAATTTTTTTCTTTTAGTATTTATGTACCTATTTATTGTATATACTTTGTTCTATATGACAGCTGAAATTGTGAAACAGAAATGGAAGAACCTGCATGATTCTTATATGAAATATATAAAGTATTTAAAAGGATCTACCGGATCTGGCAAAAAATACAAAAATTGGCCATGGGCGGCTCATTTGGAATTTTTGAGAGATACAGTAGCACCACGAGCAACGACTTCAAACGTATCAGTATCACAGATCCACGAAACATCGATCACTGATGAAAATTATGAGCCGGGTGTGTCTGATAGTGGAAATGTAACTTCCCCAACTCAAATCCACCACCTAAGAGAACAACCAAACGGAAAGAACTAACAGAAGATGTGGCTGCGGTACTTAGCTATCTTGAAAACAAAAATAGCAATAAAACTCATACAAAACTCGACCACATTGACAATCTCTTCTTGTCGTATGCACATACGTTTAAGACATTTTCGACAAGAACGCAAGCTATCCTTAAAATGGAGATGTCACAGTTATTTGGACGAGCTGAACTTAATGAGGTTGACGGTCATAATTCAACACGCTCCTCTCCAATGTACTCCACAATTTCGTCTTGGTCAGATGTCAACCCCAACCAAGCTGCTGAAAATGACACTGGTAATGCTATTCAAGGATTAAACTATTCCAACGTATACACAGATGGCTACACAAGAAAAGCTGATAATGATACTCGTGATAGCATTCAAGGACTCAATTATTCAAACATACATACACACCCCAAATCAACAAATTCTTTGGTACTAGGATCATACCCGATTCGTACTCAGTCGACTAAAGATTAGTATGAAAACGTATCAATATTTATTACTACACAGCCGAAAAATAACTACTAAAAAAGTATTAAAATTAAAATTAATTTTTATGTATATTTAAAAATACTACTTACTTAATTATAAAAAAATATAAATTCATTATATATTCACAATATATTCTTATGTCATTCATCATTTAAAATACAAATTTTTTTATAGTTCATATATACCTAGTTCGTGTATATTTATAAAGACTTATTTACCTCAAACAAATTGCAAGCCTTTCTTTTGTCCCAATAGGTTTTCTCCAGTTCGTCGTAAGTTTTGATATCCTCGGTGATACGAGTTCGTGTATTTCCTCAAATTGTTCTCGAGTCATACGAAAATAATTTACAAAACGGTCTTCGTAAGTTGACAGTTCTTTGCAGAGGTGGTGAAACTCACCAAATTCTTCTCTTTTTTCATTAATTTCGTGCACCCATTTTCTTCTTTTCTTTTTGTTCTTCAGTGCAAGTAGAATAAGAAGTTCTTCATCAGAACTACTGGATGTCATTTTTTTTCGTAAATTTAAATTAAATTAAGTTAAAGTGTAAATGTTTTTCACAAAGAAACAGTGTAGGTAGACGTAGTAGACACGTAATCCGCGACTGCCCGCGCGTTGTTTGACATCGCAGACCGCGACGGTCAGTAGTGCGGGCTGCCCGCGTTCTGTTTGACTGAGCCTTTAATTAGTACTAAGTCCACTTGAATGATGGTTGGATATCTGGTTGAAAATTGGTATTAACCACTATAATTGACTATAATTACCACTAGTAATATTTTTAAAAGAATCAAAACAGAACCAAATTTTTCTCACATTAGTATAATACCAAACTTGAAACTAATTTTTCATTTTTTAAGAACCCAAAATAAACCAATACCTAAGTTATAGTTATTTCAATAACCGAAACCGATATTTTAGTTTTTTTTTTTTAACCGAAAAGAAATCGAAACCCAAATTTTAGTTATTTTAGAATCAGCATCAAAACCGGAACCGATTTTTTTTTTCTGGGAACTGAATGTGAACTGGAACCGTACAATTTATCAAGGTTTCGGTCCCAGAAAACATGGACAATATACATTTTGTAATAATAATAATTTAAATATACTTATACTTATAGCTATTTCATCGTTGTAATAACTTGTATCGTGATCCTCTTCGTGAATGCTTGGTATATAGTCCTAACATTCATTCATCGTGCTAATTGAAACAGTTGATGTTTCTTGAGAACGAAAAACTTCATTTCTTCAAAGTACCACAATGTAGGTTTGACATCCTCTGCACCCGTACCACTTTTTTCTGCATCACGAAGCCGCTTTAATTCTTTTCGAAAGTTTGTCCGCAAAGAATTTATTTTTTTGATAACTTCCTGCTTGTCGGCATCCGGGTGCTGTCGCGACATTTCTCAATAAGTCATTTTGTCCATTTACCACGATTACTATAATCTTAGCTTTTAATGTCTCATAGAGCCGGAAGTCCATATTACACTTCTATAAAGTCTAAAATAAACATTTTTTCCACCGTTTTGTCCGTCATAACGATCACTACAAGTTTTCCATTATTACTTTTTCATAATAACTGACAATTGATATATTTTTTTTTTTCATGGTATCAGCTGTTAAGGGTGGGAAGGACCTTTCGGTTAAGGGATTTCACCCCTTAGCAACTATCATTTATTGAATAAGAAGAAAAATAAAGGAATTGCAATATTTTAAATAGGTGGGTGGAATACTTGGTGGGGCCAAGTGCGGGTGATAAGGTTACAAAGTAGGGGGCCTCTAACCACCCTGGAGTGCACTCGGCGTACAATGATTTAGCTTAACTAGTTTGGTTTTTGCTTGAAATCGGTTAATGGGCTGCTTGTCTGCGGCGCTCCTCGTTCTTTTTGTGGATGATGATCATGTAAATGAGGTTGTTTATGACATCCCATTTTCTTTCGTCTTCAGCATGGTTTCAATCATGTTCTCGGCTTCGAGTTTTGTGTTTAAGAACTTCTTCGTGGAGTTCCTTCGGCTGTACCACGCGTCGAATACGAAGACCGTATTGAGCGCGTCGTCGATGTAGTGACCGAAGTAGCGAAGATTATAATACGAAGATTATACGAAGATTGACCTAAATTTGAGTTCCACTGCTGGAGTCGGAATTTTGACGGGGAGTGTTCGCTTAGCGTTCCTAAACGTGGGGGACTCATACGAGCGGGGCAAGTAGTTCTGAACCGCGACGGTGGGTCTTTGGTGAATGGGGCGAACGCCATTAGCAGGACATCCTTGTCGATTACCTCTGTTTTCGGAGACCACTGGAGCAGGCGAATTTTCCGAAAGGGGGGACACGCGTGATTTGCCCTTCCCTTGTGGTTTTTGGTGACAACCGTTCCTGTCCCTATTACCTTTGTCCCTACACCTAAGACTTCCCCTGAAGCCGGATGTGTACCACATTTGAGGTGATATGTGTGAATGGGGTGGTGAAGGTTTAGGATTTGAGGGACGCAGCCGACTTGTTGCTGTCGAGCGTACGTTGGAACGTCGGAATTGTGGTGAAGGCTGTGGTGCTTTGTGCAACCACGGGCGAATTGACGGAGGATATTTCCGAAGACGACAGTTCGGTAATCGTTGGTCCAGTAGTCGACTTAGACGACTTACGGTACGATTGGCCTGGGAGGTGTCTGTTGATAATATATCCGTCCGTAATGCCAAATGGTGGTGTATGAGTGCCTTGTAATTTCGAATGGGTGGTGTGGAGTTATGTGGAGGTGGTAGGGAGGATTAATCCCTTCCACCTCCCCACCGTTTCCCGGAAACAACGGTTTGTGTGGGCACTCACTGTGCCAGTGTGACCACCGCAGTATCTACATGGTCTCGGTGGAGGTTTACTTTCCGTGGTGGGGCGGGTGGGTGGTTTTTTTAGGGATAATTGCCTGTCGAGGACTCTTCTTCCCTTGTGTGTGGTATGCTCGATTCGGTGTGCGGCCTGGTGGGTTCGTTGCGGGAGCCAGGATTGTGGCTATTCGACGTAGCGTGGCAAATGTCACCGGCCGCTGCAACCGAACGTGGGTCCGGTATTCGTCGCGCATTAGGCCCGAAATTATACCTACTAACTGTGGCTCAGATAGACCGATATTAACACGGCACGCTAATTAGTTTTTCGCAAGGACGAATTCGGACGGGGTTTAATTTTCGGACCGTCGCGCAGAAACTATTTCTGCCCGTAACTGTGTCTGAATTTCGGCGTTGTGGAAATTTTCTAAAAATTCGGACCGAAATTCATGTCAGGACAGGTCCAGGATTTTGATCGAGGTCCACCATTTTTTGGCTGTCTCTTGTCCAACCCGCTGGTGGTATTCTAGCCTGTCCTAGAATCGATTCAGTATTCTCCAAAAACCGTACGGGGTCCTCCGCCTTCGTTCCGGAGAACTCGGGTAGGGTTGCTCGCGCTGCACGCAAATCCTCATACGGAATGAGTACTGAACATTCGGGGGCATAGAATGTCGGGGCGGGTAGCCGGTCTGAATGGTTAAAGATGATAGAACAGTGTTTTCGCAAAATCATCATGTGAACACAGTTCAAAAAATGCATTTAGTGTCGTTTTTCTTAGATTTTCAATAACTTGATGAAGATTATTAGCATTAAAGAAAACACGCTGTCCATTTTCTAGATGAACAGCCAAGTGTTGAACTATCGGATCTCTATCATGGATTTCAAAATTGAAAATTCTCCAGAACGCTTCAGAAGTACATATGTATCGACCATTCAAATAATTTGTAATCTCATCGTTTCCACGATTAATAGAAAAAGTAGCTCTATCTGATCACTGGACAATACGGTACAACTCAACGGTTGTCAACCACGATTTCTGTTTGACCACGAACTTTTAATATTGCAGTATAACCTCCATCATCTGGTGATCTCCGTCGGTAAGTGGGATAACCATCATCTCCAGTTTGAGTATCCTTGACCAATTTGTGAGGGTATTTCTTACTACATTTTCCATTATTCATACATGGCGATCTAATATTTAACTCGCCGTATGGGCCATGTATCATATTCTTGCATACTATTTCATAAAGTATAGAATCTTTGTCTTTGTTTGGTATCTCGGCAGAAATAATAATATTTTCACGTAAAACTGTTTGCAATGATTCAATGAGACCTCTTTTTTAATTTGGAATCATATTTGTTCGAATAGATATTTAATCCAACTCTGACATAAAATATATTTGTAAAAATTTAGCGTTATTTCCAATTTCGGGTAATAAACTACCTAATAAATGATGCACTTGACCCTGAATTTGAAAAGAGGGCATGAAGTTCCCTTCAGCTATTTCGTTTGCTCCAAACGATGTCATTTGAAACAGAGTATTATACTGTCTAGAATTATCAAAGAAATGTTTTGATAGAGGGTGAGAATTATCAATTAAACTTTTAATTAGGTCTGGAAGATCCTCAAATCGGTGTAAAACAACTTTACCGTCAGCGCAGCAAAGTCCATGGGTTTCATCTTTCTATTTTTTTGCATGGCACTTAGGACATAATATAATCATTCGTCCAATTTGAAGCGCTTTAATATTTAAATAATCAATCTCGGATTGATAATTAAACGCTGATTTCATACTCAAAGCGTTACGTTGCTCCTGTGCAAGTGTTTGAGATCGTTCTGGTGTGTTACCTTGTTTCTTTCTGTTATACATTCGAGTTGCATTGGCAGTTCTTCTGCCAATGCGTGCTCTTTGCATTCTCGGCATGATAATGAATTGGCCACTTACCCGCAGTAGGTATTGCGTATTATATTGGCGATTAACAATGTAGGTTATAAAAATAGATAAAATACTGTTTGCGGAAAAACGCGTTCGGTGTCAGGCGGATCGTAACACTATTAAATAATAGTGTTGATAAATACTATTTATAATCGATGGTAACACGTTTGTTGTCAAGAATATTATTACATAAGAATATTTTTCGATAACGCAAAACGTGATCGGTATTTTCTATACACTTCTTATCATATTAAAACTATTATTAATTTCAGCAAATGTTTTTGGACGCGCGTGTACTATTGATGAATGTCAATTAAATCATTTGATGACCTGTTAGATATCTAACACTATACAAAGGTCAAGTTGCAGGTAGCTGTAAACCCGCGGCCCGCTTATAAAGCCGCTAACACGCGACTCTTCTACAATTGATTTTAATTTTTTATGAACTTTTTTACTGACAAAAGTGGTACTAAAACCTTCAGCAGTGTCGGGTTTCAGCCAAAAAGAATTTCAGCCAAATCGGTTCAGTAGTTTTCTCGGTTAGCGCGGTCTAAGAAAAACCCTTACAATTTTATATATAGTATATAGATAAATAGATAGATAGATAGGTCATTATTAGCCAGTCTTCACATAGGTACATAAAAAAATACTAATGTAAAAAACTTAACTAAAACCAATCTTCCTTTGGGATATCAGCTAACAATAATATTTTTTGAAGGCGAGAACTTGTTAAACGATTCCTTGATTTGGTTAATGTTGATTCAGCCTTTGAAAAAAATCGTTCACAAGGAACAGATGTCGCAACCATGGTGAAATGCAAACGCGCTTGTTTATACAAAATAGAAAATACGTGTTTCATATCCTCCCATATTTCATGAGGATCAGACTTCAGGATTGATACTGGATTTGATAAGTACAACGATAACTCATCGTTCATATAAGTTGTGGTCTTTTTCTTTTTTTGGCCATGAACCAAATATTTATATGCCCAAAAATCAAAGTTGTCTGTTTTAGAATGTTCTCCTTCTGACTCACTAGAAGAAATGGTGTCCAACTTTAACTACTCTCTCAAATCTGCTATCACACTTGAACAGGCTACTGGATCATGAAAATGTAAATTTTTAAATCTTGGGTCCAGAAGTGTAGCAATTGCAATTGATTTGACCTGTTCAATCATTCCAAATCTTCGAGTCAGTTCAGCATGTAATAAGTCCTTAATTTCACAGATTACCTCAAAATGTGTTTTAATTTGTATCAATTGTTTTTGCAAGCAGCTGATCATTGGTATGACTTTGGAAATTTTAATGTAGGTTTCCCCCGAAGATTCTTTCGTCATAAATTCCAATGGTTTTAATAAATCCCAGAATTTTTTGAGCGTATCCATTTCAATCGCGGTTGGCATCACAGGAGCAGTATAATCTTCAATTAGTAATGGACTTATTAATTTTATCATCTCTACAAATCTTCTGATCATGTACATATGTAGGTAATGACCAGGGTTAGGATTTTAAACATAAATATGCGCTGTAATATTCTCTTAAAAATCGGTAAATAAGCTCTAAAAATATGCAATAAAAACATCAAAATATGCAAAAAAAAAAAAAGGAAATTTATTATTTAACAATTTTGTACGAGCACACTAGCAAATGTGGACTAAATATGTTAAGTTCGAGAACGAATAGCTCATGTTAACTATTCACTTTGATCAACTAATCTGAACTTTTCAGTACCTGTAACACAGTTCACAGTTTGAAAAAACTTTGTAGCATTGTAGAAATGAAATAATTCAAAAACTTCTTTAAAAATTCTCAGTGGTTCGTTATTCGAAATCCGGTAAATTTAAACAGCTGTTTACAATAAGATAACAAATACTTAATTACCCATAAATAATGTGAACTACTACTGCACTGTGTGCTGCTATAATATAGTCGGGGACACGAAAAGTTGCGTGTGACCGACGCGATCCAAGCGGTTAAATCGTCTAATGGGTTCTTAAACGACTGAAAACTGAAAGCCATAGAATGAAAACAGTAACCTTATTTTTTTTATGATGTGTACAATCAGTGGCGGATTTAACTGTCGTTTAGTCGGCGAATACCGACGGGGCCCCTTCTTAAATTATTCACTGAGGCCCTGAAAAAGGTGTACAATACACAAAATGTTACGCTGCTCGCGCGAAATACGCCTCATGCGCCGAATGTTGAGAACCACCGAGCACAGGCCGGGTGTTGGTTGGGGTACAGTCAAGGTCACACGCCACTTTTCGAGTTCCCGACTATAATAGTGATAAAACGAATAGTTCATTACCAAACAGTATCAGTATGATCAATAAAATTAGTGAACTAGGTGAACTTAAGAATAGTTAATTTGAATGAACTGTGAACTAATGAACTATTCACAGAAATGAACTAAACTTTCCATCTCTAATGTGAACTGTATAAAATGAACTCTACACTCGTTCGTTGATAATCGACTATTAGTAGATTCAGTAAATATCGGCAAAAAAAACCAAACAAAATCATTAGATAACAAAAATAACTAAATGAAATTATCGCAATATTACAATATAACTACCTATATATCACCGCAGTAATTGTACAGCGTTGCATCACCGTGATCGGTATACTTACTTTATCTATACATTTAAATGAAAATTTAATTTAAAATTTTGAATACTGAAAATTCGATCGACATGTAGTGATCGTTGTGCAGGACACTATGATCGGTACCACATTAATTATTTAACGACGTAGCACGTTGTATGTAATCTTGAGACGTGGGTTAAGAGAGATAGGTAGGTGAATAAATTTAACACTGGTATATTAAACTTATAAGACTGGACTAAGAATTATATACTCGCGGCGATGTGGCTGTAACAAAGTCCACGACAAGCAATAATTTATTAATTAAGGAAATGGACAGTATATAATAGTCTATTAGAACTACCTATCTACATCTGAATAATGCTAAATGCTCAACTCGTATTTATACAGGTTCCAATGAAGTAAAAGTGGCCTGATTTTAATATTATTTCATTTTGCAGTCTATTTAGCATTATTATGTTAAGACGTGAAAATTACTTGTTGTTTTCACCTTTACCCTGGGTTTTCTGCGTATAGGCGAATTTATTAATATGTATAGTAAATTACTATATTATCTATATCAGTGGTTTTCAAACTGGATGTGCCGCGAGTATCCAATAGGTGTGCCGCGGTTTTTCCATAAATTACTGATTGCATTGAATTGCGATATAAGAAAATATATGCTTTCAATCGCTATGCATTTTATATATATGTATATATTAATAAATCGACAGTTTGTAGGAATAAAACTATTAAGATAAATAATTTCAGATAACTATTGAACTATAAAATGTATGAGTAATATTATAAATCGCCAGGCAGTATATCCGTCGCAACCGACCTGGACGTTTCGTCGTATTCGTACAGTAGTTTGTCTTCTAATTGTATTGTAATAGCATACGAGTATTTAAAAAAGATATTGTGATATATATTTACATATATTTATAATTATTTTAATCATGGATAAATTTGTTACTCGTTCTGTTAACAATAATGCGTCAGTAAGTCAACCACTAAAAAAAAAAAAAAAAAAAAAAATATAGTAATATTCGTTAGTATCACGAAGATTACTTAAAAATGGGATTTTCTTGTACTGGTGATTCAGATAATCCTCGTCCGTGGTGCGTTGTATGTGGTGAAAAATTGTCAAATGAAGCAGTGGTACCCAGTAAACTTAAACGTCATTTGTATTCTAAGCATTCACATTTGATCGACAAAAATATAACATATTTTCAACGTTTATTAAATTCACAAAATAAACAAAGTAAAAGTATGACAAAAATTGTAAAGATTTCTGATAAATCTCAAGAAGCGAGCTACAGGGTGCGGCAGAGCCGACTGACGAGTTTTGAAGGGTTATAAAAAACGAACAGTAAAACTTAGAGAAAAAAACTTTTTTTTATTAAAATAAGTACTGAATCCCATTTTTAAAAATTATTGTTTGAAAATTATATCTCGAAGATGGCGGCCGTCAGCATCAATACACTGTTGTAGACGATCTCTGAAGCTCTCATATGATTTTCGGCACGTTTCGACTGGTATGGCTTCGATTTCCTCGGTGATTTTCTGTTTAAGGTCTTCTATGGTATGTGGGCGATGTCTGAAAACCTTATCCTTAAGGTAGCCCCAGAGGAAAAAATCACACATGCTTAAATCTGGAGACCGTGGTGGCCAGCCTATGTCTCCTCTTAGAGAGACTAACCGCCCAGGGAACATTTGTTGCAAGACACCAAGTGAAATTCGAGCTGTGTGTGCTGTAGCCCCGTCTTGTTGAAACCATACATTCTCTAAATCATGGTCTTCAGCCATTTCCTCCAACCTATGCTGCAGATAAGTTTCCAACATCACAACATAACGAGCGGAAGTGACAGTGACGGTTCTGTTCTCGTCTTCAAAAAAGTACGGGCCGATCACCCCAAATTGGGACACACCACACCACACTGTCACTTTAGGAGAGTGTAGTGGTCTTTCGTGGAGCTGTCGTGGGTTATTTGCAGCCCAGTATCGAAAATTTTGTTTATTTACAGTTCCAGAAAAATGAAAATGGGCCTCATCGCTACAGAAAAAAGTTGATGTCGGAGGGATTCGCAAAAGAATTTGCTGACAGAGATTTTTGCGATTGTCGTAGTCAGTAGCATGTAACTCTTGGACAAGCATTAATTTATAGGGATGGAATGATAAATCTTCGTGAAGAATTCTCCTCAAAGAACGGTCTGAGATTCCCAAAGCTACCGCGTGTTTCCGGGCAGAGCGTCTTGGTGACTGCTCAATTGATTCTCTAACCAACTGCACATTTTCGGGGGTTCTTACCGTTCTGGGTGCTCCGTGTCCAAGTCCACTTAGAGTACTTCCAGTTTCTTCCAATTGCCGTATCCAAAATTTAATAGTGTTAGCAGAAGGAATAGATTCGGTACGTGGAATGCCGAAGTGTATACGAAAAGCCCTCTGTGTAGCGATCACAGAATGATTATTTTCGTAATACGCACGCACGACGAAACCACGATGTACACCTGTCCAGACCATGATTACGACTAAAAATGGCATTATCGTACAATTCAAAATATACCACTAATTAAGGCCTGCTCTTATCTTATCTCCGGTTAATGAGCTCCTTAAACTCGTCAGTCGGCTCTGCCGCACCCTGTATGTAGTAGCAGAGCTTATGGCTAAAACAATGAAACCACATACAATAGGCGAACAGTTAATTTTACCCGCTTGCCGTGAAATTGTAAAAATATTTTTTGGAATAGAAGCTGAACAAGAAATATTGAAAATTCCTTTATCTGATAATACAGTTAGTAGGCGCATAAACGACATGTCCGAAGATATTGAGCAGCAAGTATTAAATACGTTACGCAATTCTATTATGTTTGAGCTGCAAGTTGACGAATCTATAGATATAAGTGGAAAAGCACAGCTTTTAGTTTTTGTACGCATGGTAGTTGATGACGATATTATTGAAAACTTTTTTTGTTGTAAAACATTGCCTGAAACAACGAGAGATGAAGATGTTTTTAAAGTTTTGGACGATCATTTATCATCAGTAATTTTATATATAATTATGTTCTTTTATTTTTTTTATATATAACACAGTTTTGTCATTTTTAAGAGATGCTTGGATTAGAAATAAGGTAGAAGAGGGATGTAAGTATAAAAATAAAAAATTGAAGGTTTAAATGATTTATTGAATTGGATATAATTAGAAATAATACTGTAGCATATTTTTATAAAAATTTGGGGGGAGCCCTGGGCCCACAAGCACTGTTTTTTTAAGTGTATATTCTAAGGAATAACAAGTATTTAAAACCAATATATTTAATTGTTAATAATATTAAAAATATTACCAATGATTTTTCTGTAGCTTTGCCTGTTTGATTTTTAGTCACAGTAAATGCTAAACTTAGTCGCGATAAGTCAACCGTCGAATAAGGTCGTTAATTTACTTGTCGCTCCGTTATCTTAGTTCTGCTTTCGTATATTCTTAAACTTTATGTCGGCGTCGTCTTCGGGCGGCGGTGGCAACCCGTCGCATGGCCAAAACCAGTCAACAGGAAAAACCAATAAACTCAATGCCAGACTAGGGGAGACCGGGTACAACTGTAACATTTTCCATACTATTATTTATTTATGAGAAAATTTAAACTTTTTAGCATTGATCTTTCACTCGACTGATTCAGTAACTTGTAATCTTAAGAAACATGTATAAATTGATCATTAACTTTCATAGGTGAATCTGTAAATCTGATCTGAAAAAAAAAAAGATATGTTACAATTGTACCCGGTTCTGGGTCAATTGTAACAGTACAAGGGGACAAATGTAACATATACATAATATATTAATCAAAATAAGATTTTTAATAGTTTAAGCCTTTATTACTAAAAATTAAAATTAAAAAACAGTGGTAGAACATACTTAATATAATAATAAAGAACAAGTTACAATATTTTTATAGTTTGAGCCTTTATAACTAAATATAAATATTAAAAAAACAGTGGTAAAACATACCTAATATAATAATAAATAACAAATTATAATAATTTTATAGTTTAAGCCTTTATAACTAAATATAAAAATCAAAAAACAATGGTAGAACATACCTTATAATAATTTTATAGTTTAAACCTTTATAATTAAATATAAAAATAAAAAAAAAAGTGGTAGAACATACCTAATATAATAATAAAGAACAAATTATAATCTTTTTATAGTTTAAGCCTTTATAA
>NW_020272931.1:14583-29554 GCF_003268045.1 Sipha flava
ATAATAAAGAACAAATTATAATCTTTTTATAGTTTAAGCCTTTATAACTAAATATAAAAATTTAAAAATAGTAGTAAAACATACTTAATAAAGTAATAAAATAAAAATAATAAAATAATATAAAGGTTATTAAAAGGTTATAACTCTTAAAAATAACTAATTAAAACAATATCAGTCTCAATGTTACAACATTAATAGTTAAATATCATCAGCTTCACAATTATCACAAATATAATATATGGTAAAGTTGTTTTTAGTACAAGCTTCATGAGACCAAAGTTTGCACCTATGACATTGAATCCATGATTCTCCACTTTTACTTTTTGTATAAAGTTCTGAGCAAACCATACAAAAAGCATCATCATCTTCATCACTTTCATCAACTATCTTATTTTTTTTTTTTTTTTGTGGCTTTGGATGTTTTTTTATTTTTTCTAGCTTTTTTATATAATAGTTTGCTTTTTACAATTTTATTTTTTTTGTTAGCATTTTGTTCGATTTCATTTTTTTCTGGTGTATCTGTTAGTATTTTAGTTGTTCCTTTTTTTCTCCCACCCTTTTTTGCCATTTTTTGTGTTAATTGGGATTTAGGATAAGGTCTAATACTTTCAGGTGATATAGTTATTGGTTTCTGACTTAATGATTCAGTTATTATGTTTGTTATAACTGTTTCTGTGTTATTAGATGTTACTTTAGGTTGCATATTATCAGTACTATTTAATACAATGTTTGTAACAGTTGATGGTGTATATTCATCGTCATCAAACACATTTCTATTGAATGGCCAGACACCAGACACAGAAAAACCATTTATAATATTTTTTGGTGTAGCTGCGTTTACAAGGGCATTAGATGTAATAGAAGGTAAATCATATATAGTAAACCTTTTACCAGGGTTGATCTTCATCCAAGAATCCATTTCTTGGTTAATTAATTTTTTGAATGGACCAAACACTGACTTGTCTAAAGGTTGAAGTTTGTGGGAGCAATAAGGGGAGAATGAAAGCAACACAACACCATTTTCTCTACAATAATCAATTACTGGTAAATATAAATGTGATTCATGGTTATCTAATAGTATCAGCACCTTTTTTTCTGGTGTTGGTCTCACATGGTTGACAAAATGTTGCATAAATTCTAAGAATTGGTCACCATGCATCCACCCTGATTTATTAGATGTGCCTACACACCCTGGTGGTCCTCCTCTAATAAAATGATCTTTATAATTCACTCGAGGAAAAACAAACATAGGAGGTATCGTATTGCCAAGAGTATTTACTGCTAAGCACATTGTAACCAATGTTCCACGTTCAGATGATATTATAGCTCCAACTTGTTTTTTTCCCTTTTGTGCTACTATTTTACCAGAATTTTGCACAGTAGTTATCCCAGTTTCATCTAAGTTATAAATCTGATGTGCTTCAAAATTATACTTCACAAGAACTGAATCATACTTATCCATAAATTTTTTAACATTTACTTGGTTGAAGTTCATTGCCCTAGCTAAGCTAGTAGCCTCTGGTTTTCTTATGGATAATGTGTTGTTGCGTGTTAAGAAACTAGAAAACCAATCATCACCTGCAAATGCATGTTTGGTCCAACTAGGTGGTATTTTTAAATCTAATTTTAATGCAAATTCATAAGCTAGTTTTTTTCACATATTTGGTGCTCAATCCAAAATACATGTCAGCACAATTTTTTAAGTAATTTGTTAATATTGATTCTTGTAAATTGTTAAATATTCGAGTGTGAGAGCGATAACCACATTCAGGTAGAGCAAGGGTGCCCAATTTATTTTGGAAGCGGGCTATAATTGCAATTACATTTAGCTGGTGGGCCATGTTATGAACAAGATTTTCTTACACTTATAATTCATCTAAAATTCTATTTTCAATAGATACTTAATTAGATAGAACAAATAGGTATTTAAATTAAACAACATTTTAAATTTCACATGTTTTAATTTTTAATAATATTTAAAAAAAAACATCAGTGAGACCTATGAAGAGACTTATTAGCTAATAATTTTTCAATATCTGGTGATAAATCTGATGTTGATAACAACATCAAATCTGAAATATGAGGCGCAGTTAACGAACTACGATATTTATTTTTGACATAGGTTAGAGTAGAAAAAGCTTTTTCGCAAATATATGTTGATCCAAATCTGCTTGAAATCTGCAAGGCAAGATCACACGTTGCAGGAAAGTCTTCTTTTGGTACTAATTTCCAAAATTTTAATAAATTTTCTGAAGACTGCAGTTGTGGTTGTGATGATACAATTTCGGTAAATATCTGCTTCAAGGAAACGTGGTTTTGAATTTCTGTGATTTCCAACTGGATATTGCATGAATATTTTTGTATTTCACTAAAAGTGATTGAAAATCGGTTCATGAAAAACAAAATATTATTTTTGTCCTTCTCAAAATCCTGAAATCTGTTCTCAAAAGACTGCAACAATAATTGAATTTGTGTTTGATATTTCGAGATGTCAGGTGAAGTATTTTCTAGTTTTCCTCTTATATCTACAAGCGTAGGAAAATGATCGATATTATTTCTAGTCAAATTTGTCAAAAAAATGGAGAGTTTTGCTTTAAATCCATAAACCAAATTGAACATTATTGGTAACGAACAGTCCTTCCCTTGCAGCTTCCAGTTAAGTATGTTGAGGTGCTGTGTAATATCTATTAAAAACGCAAGATCGCATAACCATGATTCACTTTCAAGTAAATCTCGCTCATCAGGCATTGCCTGCTTTTCTACTAAAAATTGCAAGACCTCTCTCCGCAAAAGAAAAAAATGTTTCAGCATTTCACCCTTAGATAACCAGCGGACAGCACAATACAAATGTAACTCACCGAATTCATTGATTTCTTCTTCAAATAAAACCCTGAATTGTCTTCGATGATGAGCTTTGGCTCGGATATAATTAATACAGCGTACTACAGGATCAATAACATCATTAAACTTCATATCTTTGGCACATAAAGCTTCCTGATGGATGATACAATGATATGAAAATAATTCCCGGCCTAAGAACTGTTTTAACAATGCCACACAACCATTTATTTTTCCCGTCATAGCGGGTGCTCCATCAGTACAAACAGAATTAATTTTTTCCCATGCTATACCTTTTCTGTCGACACATTCCTTGATTTTCATAAATATGTCTCTTCCGGTACTTGTAGTTTCCAACTGGCTGAGCTCTAATAAATCTTGAAATACATTAAAATTTTCATCAACACACCTCACGAAGATGGCTAGCTGTGACATACTCGTCAAATCACAAGTTTCATCCAACGCCAATGAAAAATACTTACATTTCGTTACGGTTTGTGTTATTTGGTTGCTAATATCGTTTGACATCTCCTCTACTCGTCTTGTTACAGTATTTCTCGAAAGTGAAATACCGTCTGCTTTAGTTTTTATATTTTTATCATTACAGTTATTAGAAAAAATTGATAAAGCCTCTTTAATAATTTCCCCATCAGAAAAAGGCTTTTTATTTTTGGCTAAAAGTAAAGATATCTCATATGATGTTTTTACCATAGATTCGAGTTTATCAAATTTTTTTACAAACAGATTCTGCTGACCAAATATTTCTTTTTTTTTCTTCTTTATAAACTCAGCTCTTAGAGAACTTCCTTCCGGGTAGTTTTTATTAATACTTGAATGATTTTGTTTAAAATGCCGTTCTAAATTATATTTTTTGGCGACGGCAATCGTAGTGGAGCAAATAAGACATATGGGCTTCAATGCTTTGCTTTCAGTAAAGCAATATTGCATCTCCCATTCTTCGTGAAATGTCCGAGAACGTTCTTTCAATTTCGACGTAATTGGTTTGCTGAGAGCCATTCTGGCTTAAAATTAACAAGTAAAAACACAGAATAAACGCAATTATTACAAAATAATTTAATATTTATTAAGTTGTACGTATTATTTTTACGACCGTAGCAAAAGGCGGGTGCGGAGCGACTGATTTTGGTCGCTGTTTGTACAATATTTCGAATAACAATTTATTATCTTAATTCGCCGATATACGACGACTACGTCGACGGACAATCAAGATAATCTATAAACATAAAAATAATACCGATTAACATCGCGACAAATGCGGGTTCGGGTAAAACGCATCCGGTCATCACAGGAAAACCCGATAACATTGCTGTGTGGAATGGTCCTAGTGCTAATTTGATACACACACGTATATAAAATAAAATATACAACAAAATTTAAACTTAAAAGAAATATTAATAATAATTTAAAATGTCATAGACTATAGAGTATAGATGTTGGCGGGCAAATCCAAAAGCGTTGACGGGCCACTTCGTGGCCCGCGGGCCTGGGTTTGGGCACCCTTGAGGTAGAGGACCACCAGAATCACGGTGAGCTTTCAATTTTTTTATGTAGCGATTTAAACTTACATGACAAATTTCAAATTGGTTTGCAACTGATCGTTCAGATTTATTTTCATTTATACAGATTTCTGCAGCTCTCTTTATGGCTTCACTATCAGTGCCTCTATTTGTTGTTCTTTGCCTTATTCGCGGCATGGCTATTACCTATAACAAAGAATAATGAATAATTGCTTCTTACAAATATAATTTTAATAAACAAAAATAAAATGTTACATTTGTCCCCTGTTTAGCTGTTACAATTGTCCCCAATCAATATTTATGTAAGAAAGTAAATATAAAAAAAAATACTTATTATGCACAGACCAGACAAGACAATCAAGTTAAAGAATACTTCTTTCCTTATATAAATATAATAGTAACTATAAATAATAAATAAATGATAAATTTAAATAAAAAAATACGACAAAATATTTAATTTACAATCCGAGTTGATAAATGTATTTTATTATTTTTCTGATAAGGACAATATGACAATATTGCCGTATTGATAAAGAGGAACTAGTTGTTATAACACCGGGATAACTTTCGTATTTTTGCCATATTTTAAAATTGAACCTAGAAGAGAAAATCAACGATGTTACAATTGACCCGTGTTACATTTGTACCCGGTCTCCCCTACATAATACTGATCAAGATTCGTCCATAGCGACCAACAAGAAAGCATCTCAACGTAATAAATAGGGCCCGGAATTGTATGCATTTGCATATTTCTATCTATATATCTAAAAAGTAGCTAGGTAAGATACAAATTTGAATCTTAACCTAATGTGTTAATATGCAAAATTAAATTTGGCATATTTTTGCATATTTGGACCATTTTCAATTATTGTGCATATTTCAGCAATTTTCTGAAATATAATGCATATATAGAAAAAAAATAGTATGAAGTATACTATTATTATGCGCAAGACTTACATCAATTTAGTGTATCATGAAGTATAATTTGATATGGGCTATAATAAGATTTATAATAACAAGTGAAATAAGAAATAAGATAAGATAAAGTTTATTACTACGATAAAATTTAGTAACGAAAAACTAGTACCTACCTAGTACCTAATGGACTAATGGTTTAGTTTTTATACGACAGTGCTTCGCGATATTGTGTATTCGTTCGAGTGTTCAACTATTTGTGTTTCTTAAATTAAAATGTCAAAAGTACAATCGTCTGTTCGTAAATATGTTGCTGAATTTGGAGAAAATATTTTTGCATGTGACGGGGAAATTCTTTTTTGTAAAGTATGTGAGATTAAAGTCAATAGGGTAAAGCGCTTTACTGTTACACAGCGTTTGAAAACGGATAAATACATCCGTGCTGTTCATAGGAAAAATGAGAATAAATCAAAATTTCAACAATTATTGCCCAATATACCGGACAAATCTTTGTTCGCCAAAGATTTATGCAACACATTACTACTTGCAAATATTCCTTTGGAAAAATTGGGAAATAGACATGTTCGTTTGTTTCTTGAAAAATATACAGGTAAAGATATACCTTCGGTTTCATTATTAAGAAAAACATACGTTGATGAATGTTATGAAGACACAATGAATAAAATACGAAATGAAGTAATGGGAAAGAAGATTTGGTTGTCCATAGATGAAACAACTGATGCTACTGGCCGATACATTGCAAATGTTGTGATTGGTACTTTAGAAGTCGATAAACCCGGAAAAATATTTTTACTTTCGTGTAACGTTTTAGAAAAAGCTAACCATTCCACAATTAGTAAATTGTTCGACAAAGCAATGTTTTTTTTATGGCCGAGTGGTATACAACACGATAACGTAATACTATTCGTTACAGACGCTACGCCATACATGGTGAAAGCAGCAAATGCTATAAAAGCATTTTACTCTAAAATGATCCACATCACTTGTCTTGCTCATGGACTACATCGGACATCAGAAAAATCCGTTCTCTTTTTCCAAAAGTTGATGAACTAATCGCAAACATGAAAAAAGTTTTTTTAAAAGCCCCTTCACGTGTTGAACTGTTTAAAAAAGAAGCTCCCGATGTTCCTTTACCTCCTTCACCTATTATCACACGATAGGGAACATGGTTGGAGGCAGCCATATATTACTGTAAATATTTTAAACCAATATTAAATGTAGTTCAGTTTATTAAATGTAATTAAATGCCGAGGATGCAATATGCATTGAAAAAGTAAAAAAAATAATGTTGGAACAAAATATTTTGGAAGCCGATTTAGTATTTATTTATTCAAGTTATGGAATATTAAAAGCAGCCATAACGAGTTTAGAAAAGCAATATCTTCTTCCATTAGCTGATTCAATGCAGTTTTATATTTTTTTTTTTTTTTTCTTTAGTAATGTCCTCTTTAAGAAGTTATAACTCTTCTCCTTCTTTAAACATTTTACAGTGGAACGTCAGAAGTCTCCCTGCTCGAATTACTTCTTTACAGAACTTACTTGCTCATTATAAATGCTCCATTGCTATACTCTCTGAATCATGGTTACTTCCTTCTCGTGCCTTTAATATCCCTCAATTTAATTTTTTTAGATGTGATCGCCCCAACGGTTATGCAGGTTCTGCTATCGCGATTCACAGTTCCATAAAATCTAGGCGGATTACTCTGGATCCGGTAACAAAAAATCGTTTTACTGAAAAAAAAAATGAACATTGTTAGCGTTGAATTACTTAAGTCCAATTTTTCTCCATCTCTCTCCATATGGTCCTGCTATATTCCCGGTGATACTCATATTTCTGTTTGGACCTATGGCAACTATTATTCAATTTGATTTCTCCGTCTTCTTTACTATGCGGTGACTTTAACTCCTTCCACCCCTCGTGGGGCTCATCCTATTCTTCCCCCCGAGGTACTCATATCTACGATATTGTCAACTCCCTTGGTCTATGTATTTTAAATAACGGTAACTGTACTCGTATCGGGCGCCCGGGCTTTTTTTAGACGTGCTATTATAATGTGTCTTAATACAGACTAGTAGACCATACTAAACAACAATACTATTATAGATAAGACTACAGTTTGTAATGTGTAGAGTTTGTACTCGAGCAGCAGTGTGCACGTCGTCACTTCGTCACTCGTCAGTCAGCAATCGGATATTCTGTACTCGCGTAAAAATAATTATTAATTGTTACTTTTGGATGTATATGGTATATTTATGATCACCCGCACTGATATGATTTTACACATCCACATAAATGAACAATGAACACTAGAACACAAATACACAATACTACAAAAAACGTCAGCCACCACCCGGCAACCAATCGATGACCTTCATTTAAATGGAATTATTATCCATATTACATTGTTATTTGTTTATTAAAAGTTATAAATAGAAGTATCACCGTACCAAGCTGAATTAAATGTATATTTTCTTTATTTTGTGTTGGTAAAAACTTGCATTTATAACAATTTTATAATATAAGATAAACATAATAGACTTATTTTAATATAATTATTATTATTTTATTTTAGTTAAAATATTAAAATTTTAAATTTACATGGTTCGGCCCGGCGGCTTTAGAAAGCCTGCGGCCCAGTATGACTTCCTACTGTCCCACCTGGCCAGTCCGCCTCTGCCGTTAATGGAAAGTGGAAAAATAATTTCGGAAATTGTAGCAATTGTTGATAAAGTTACACGAAAAGCCGATCGTCTAGTTTTTAATACTACTACTAACTAAGCAGAAAACTTTATGAGTTTAGTAGCAAAATTTACTGGTGGTAAAAGAGTAAATTATACCAAAGAAGAGTGTTAGGTGCAACACAAGTTCACTCTAGAGGTTCATTTGGCATTTAAGTTCTTGGAAAAAATTAACAGGAAGGAGTCCTGGGAAGTTTTTCAAAAAAAAATATATCGATGCGTATTGCAATTTCAACTTCAAAATCAAAGCATAAAAAATAAAAAAACTATAGGCTTCGAGTAAGTCATGACAAGAGTACAATAAACTATGATTTTGATTACGAACCTGATGCTGCTGGGTTGGATATGACTGAAGATGGATTAAAATCAAAGGTCAATAAAAAGTTAGAAGAATTAAAAATATATGCTTCAACGACTACAGCAATAGAGAATTTAGAATAATACACCATTGGTCAACATGATAATGTAAACTGGCACGAAGCAAGAAAAAATAGACTCACTGCTTCTAATTTTGGAGCAGTAATTAATAGAAAATCGACTACATCTTGTTATAATTTAGTGAAAGTATTATTATATAGTAAAAATATTATTTCAAAAAATTTTGAATTTAGACGTCAAAATGAAAAAGTTGCCATTCGAGTATTTGAAAATCAATACAAAAAATCCGTGAGACCATGTGGGTTATTCATTAATGCTGAGAATTCATTTTTGAGTGCAAGTCCCGACGGGTATGAGTTATATGTTCAGCATATCAACAGAGATAAATATATTTGGACAAATAAGATGCTTCTAAAATTAACATCTTTCTACGTGTATTGCATATAACCTGAAATTGTAAATCCTCGAGTTCCGAGAGGTTTACGAATACGAGATCCGGCTAGAATAACTGAAGCACAATTTAAAATAAAAAAATAAAAAATAGTAATAGATGTAATGTCTGTAAATAGAAACAGATATCGTAAATTATTGTATACATTATTGAAATACAGTAAAAACAAATTAATTTATAATATGAAAATTGCATTTATAATTTACCTAACATATAACCATTAACTATATTATACTATTATATATATTAAATTATATTATTATTAACTATATTGATCGTTGATATATAATATTATACATAATTAAACTAATAACTTTTTATTTCTATAGAGTAAATAGAGTAGTTATAAAAAAAAAATTTAAAAAAGACGGAATATTTCAAATAACTATAAATTGCTCAAAAATTAGTAAAATATTTTGAAACAATAACTATTTAAACTATTACTTCAAAAATGGTTATAGTCCGGTTAAATATGAAAAAAGTTATGAAATAATTCGCCCCTATATTATTTTTGGTATTCACATAGAGTATAAAGTATAATACAATAAAATTATGAAATTATAGTTAAGGCATAGATTACGTATGATTTAATCTATTGTGAGAGTATGTAAATAGAAACAAATTGAGACAGTACAAATGCGTTGAAAAAAACCGCGAACTGTCGTAATGATGTACTAACTATATTATTATTATTATTATTATGCCACGGCACAGCAGCATAGCCTGGTCATGTTTTAGTAGGGTGCGCTGCAAGTTCTGTCGATTATATAATAACACTGAACGTACATTCGCATGTGTGCGTCAAGTACTACGAAATTATAAAGATTAAATTTTAGTTCCTTCACAAATCGCTCAATAATTAATATATTTTTGATCTCAAAAATGATACCGATTCAAAAAAGTAATAACTGTATACTGACGTTGATTATTTTTTCGTATTTTAATAAGTAAATAAAATATTTTTTTACTTTTTTATGTTATTTTTATGTACCGTTACATCTCTTCTTCCTTTTTGTATTACAATATTTCATTCTTCTACTATCTCTATCTCTATCACTTCATATGGTCCTATCCATAAATTATGTAATTTTGTTTTCGAAATCTTTTAATAATATTAAATCTTTTACATGTATATCTACAGAATTTTCATTTTTATCATATTGGAACGTGGGGCAAAACGGGGCCATGGTTAAATGATAAGGAAATAATGAAAATATTAGTTTTTAAAACAGCTGTTTAGAATTGTTCCCTTATCGAGAAATCGTAGTTAAAATTTAATTATTTATATTACATTATAATCACAGACTTCTATACTAAACTAGATAAGGTTATTATCAACGTTAGGTCGCCATTTTGTTGGTTGGCAAAACATTATACATTTTGTATTATGCACGTGCTAAGTGAATTATTATTTAAGTATTTTATACAATTATACATTTAAATACGTTATATTTTAGTTGTTTTTTATTATATTAAAGTTATAATAATTATGCCAGTATCATGTATGGCATTTGGATGTTCCAATAGGTATAAATTCGGTCAAAATATTCACTTTTTTCGGTAAGTTTAATTATGTGTATTTAAAATTAAATTAACGGTTTGGTATCTATACTCATAATTCCTAATATATAGATACATTCGTTTCTATGAATCATTAATACCTGTTTTATTATATTAATTTCAAAAAATTAATCTGATTTCATTATTTTATAAATTTCCTTTGAATAATGAAAATGTAAATCAAAAGTGGATTATTGCATTGAGACGAAAAAATTTTATACCAACCCAATGGAGTCGAATATGTAGTATTCATTTCATTGAAAGTGATTATGAACTAAGACCTGGTACAACTAAACCACGTTTAAAAATTGATGCTGTACCATCAAATTTCCCATCTTTCCTTCTTACTATAAAAATTCTGTCAAACGTCCACGAAAAGAAACTACAAAAAGAAGTTATACACCGATTGATGTTCCAAAAATTGATACAGTTTTACATTTAAATTTGATCCATATCCTGAATTGATAAATATTTAAAATTATTAAACCTTAGACCTTGAAGTAGAAGACAATTCACTGATTGAAAATAGTGATGGTTTTCTAAAAATATATTCTGTTGCCGATAAAGAAGTTCAAACATTAGAAAATTATGGAAATTAACTTTTCTTAAAAAGTAAAATCAAGAAATCACAACAAAAATTAAGAAGAAAGCAAAATAAAATAAATAATTTACAAGATTTATTGAAAGACCTAAGGTGTAAAAGTTTAATTGATGCTGAACCAGGAATTATTATAGAAATTTGTTTCAGTGGTAATATTTTATAATTATTCTTAAAAAAATTGCATTGCTTAATTTTCGCTTGATATATGCAATATGCATGCATGCTAATGTTTATTAAGTACTATATTGGATATATTTAAAAGTGAAATAAAAAATAATAATAAAGTAACTGGTGCACGATATTCAACAGAAATGAAACAGTTTTCTTTGACTTTGTATTATTACTCTCCAAAATCTTATAATTTTTGTAGGTAATTAAATTGTATCTACACCTGGCTTATTGCTTATGGTATGCATAAATGTTATACTATGATATAAATGTATAATACTATTATTATTTTTTTAGAACTATACTAACTCTTCTTCATCCGTCATCTATCACAAATTGGACTTCTTCAGTGAAAGCTGATCCAGGTTTTTTAGAAGAAGTATTTGAGTATTTAAAGAAAATTCCAGATGGTGATAAAGATTGTAATTTAGTTTTTAATGCCATGTCAATACGTAAAAAAAATATTTATGACGAAAAAAAAGACAAATTTTTAGGGTACTGTGATTTTGGAGGTATACAGGTTGAGGCACATGAGACCCCTGCAACCGAAACATTAGTTTTTATGCTTGTTGATCTCAATGGCAAATGGAAATGGCTTATTGGCTACTTCTTACAATCGAAAAGTACAGCATCAGTACAAGCAGGATAAATAAAAACAGCAATTATAATGGCAAAAGCAAGAGCTAGAGTGTAGGGTTTAACCTGTGATGGTACGACCACAAATATATCTACTATGACACACTTAGGATGCAAATTTAGTGGCTTGTATGATAAAATAGTTGAGTGGTTTAGTATACCTGAAATTGATTGGAAAGTAAGGTTTTAGAAACAAATTTAATTTAAATAGTATGTAACTCCAACTATTCCTATGATATTGGCTAGATATATTATGTTCCTGATGCTTGCCATAATATCAAATTGGCCCGCAATGCACTTACAACTTATCAACAGTTCAAGTAAAAATGGTGTTATTGATTGGACATACATCAAAGATTTAAATAAAGGTAAGTGAAGTATTCTATAAAGATTAATTATTTTGAAGTGATAGGATAATATAAATACTTTTGCTTACATTTTTATAGTCCAAGAAAAAGTAGGCTTAAATGTAGCAAATAAATTAACTCCTTCTCATATTGATAGGAAAAAAAAAATTATGAAAGTCAAATTGGCTGCACAAACATTAAGTGTGTCAACAGGAGATGCATTACAATTTATAAGACAGATAAAAGAGCCTACATTTAAAAACAGTTGAGTTAAAACTATTAATTAATACTATAAGATAATTTCCAATGATACATTTATATTTTTTTTTTATACAAGTGTCACATTTCTCAAATATTTATTTCTCACTTATATTTGAAGGTGAAGAAACTGAACATTTTATTCGAGTCATTGATCAAATATTTGATTTTTAAATTCGCGTAACCCATATGGGAAAGGTTTTAAAAAAACATTATACAGAGATGATATGAATAGAATGCAGTGTATAATGATACCTCTAGTGGAGTATTTACTCAATCTTACAGATATCAAGGGAATACCAATTTATTTGACTCCACGCAAAACGTTTGTTATTGGTAAGTAATATATTAAAAATGTATATATTTATAATTCTATATTGCTCCGAAAATCTCAGTATTACTTGGTAGTCATGTTCTGTACGAAAAAAATATCAATAGTATCAATATCGATATATCATAACTTAATTTCTTGATATCGATTGTTTTTTAAATAAATATCAATATTTGATATTTGATAAAAAAAAAAATTAAAAAAATATGTATAATGTAATAAATTATGAAACTTTATTTTAAAACAAAAATAGTAAAAACTTAAAATTATATAAGATATTAGGTTAGTGTTATACATTTGCTTAATTTGCTTTACATTTAAATATTCCAATATTTCTCATCTAATGATGATAAAAATGTTTATTTTTCAAAACGTTTAGATAGTAATCGTGAACGACAGTTGGGTAATATATTACCAGCTTAAGAAAATAACCTTTCTGATGGAACAGTTGAAGCCGAAACACATACATATTTCAGTTCCAAACTTGAAAGACATTTGTAATAAATAATGTATTATTGATATATCCATATTATCGTATGTTTAAAATATCAATATATATCGATATATCAAAACAAAATATCGATATTTGATATCATCGATATATCAAGCCCATGACTATTCCTTGGCCCGTTGCTAACTTAACAATATCATAAATTTTTATTTATTATTCATTAAATTTTTTGTTTAAAAATAATAATGTAGTGAATTAATGAATATAATTTTTCTGCCAACCATCAAAATGGCGGATGTGTGATAAGAGCTTAACAGCTGGGCTTCACCGCTCTCCACGTAAAATTCCATAAGTACCTTATCTATAGTATAGAAGTCTGTGATTATAATATGAGTTATTGATAAGAACATGAAAAATGTGATACCATGACAACAGTGATATAATAACATCGATTTTTACTTTTAATTTTTTTTTTTCGGCTTGAAAGTATATTATTTTAACTTTAATCATTATTAAGTACAGTATACGTATATAAAAATAGTATTTTCATAAAAATTATACTTAATAATCATCAGAACGTGTGCGAAAATAATCGAAAAAGTAAGTATGTAGTAATTATGTTGTCGGGGCAAAATGGGGACGTCCCCATTTTGCCCCATGTATTAATAAATACATTTTACGCTTATTTATAATTATGATCAAATATTTTTCAACCGTAGAGTATTTCATAAAATGGTTAGAAATTATATTAGAAAAACCAATAGGCACTCTTGGGATGAGAAGTCTATGGAAAATGCGATCATGGCATGTTACAATAAAGAAATGGGCTATAAAAAATCAGCAGTTTCTTTTAATGTGCTACAATCTACCTTAGTAAGAAGATTGAAAAAGTATAAAGATACTGGAGATCCAGGAAAAAAAGGTAAGAATATAGTAGTTGTTATCTATCATGGAAAATAATAGAACATAATATGTACTTTAATTTAATTTTACTATTATAATTTAAAAAAATATAAATATTTTAATATTAATTTACTATGACCAATATTCAAATAGAAAACGTAATTTATGAACAGATAAATTCTGATAATGTTTTTTTAAAACACTTTTAATATTTTAGGATTAGGTGCTTTTAAAACGGTTTTCAATGAGGAACAGGAAAATCGACTTGGTAATTAATGGAAGCTTGTTTGGTTGGTCTCACTACAAAAGAAATTCGACTTTTGGCATATCAACTTGCAGAAAAAAAATCAAATAAACCATCCATTTGCCAAAGAAAATGATCAAGCTGGTTTAGATTGGATGTATAACTTTATGAAAAGACATCCCGATTATAAGATTATAATAGTTATTAACGGTTACAAACTTGTCTCTAATTAACATATTTCGAAGGTCTTTTGAAATTCTATCATCTTCATTAGACAATTTTTCAATTTTATTCCATTCATAAATGGATAACTCAAAAGTTCCCTCCATAGTATTAAGATATGAAAAATTATGACTTTTTTCTTTTTTGTTTTCTAGGTCACCAATTATTGTCAATGGAAAAATGTTTTTAGAATTTTTCTAAGAAGTGCTTTTGTGTCTGCCTCAGGAGTGCTACAAGTGACAATGGTCTTGGCAATTTCATTGGAGTTACAGCATCAATCACCTCATCTATTACTGTTATAGATTCAACTGAAAAAGAATTCTTTTCAACATAACTTTTTGGTTGTTTCAAATCAGTTGTCTCTTCAATC